>NC_056736.1:195505471-195510471 GCF_019279795.1 Protopterus annectens | reverse complement strand
AGAATCTGAGAAAAGACTGCATTTCACTAGTGAAGTAATAGAGAACGTATGGAAAAGTTTAGGGGGTGCAAAAAACTGCATATGTCTCATCATCCAAAATTCTCTACTGAGATGAAGAGAGCTATTTAAACCATAGGCCATATACTAAAAAAAGTACCCCTGCATCTCTGCAAAAGATTGAGATATCAAGTTAACATTAGCACTGATGGCCATCCATGCCATTCTCAATAGGTCCATAGGTGTCTTACCCTCTGAAATGATGACCGGAAAAATAATTCTGCAACCATTACATCTTTTGTATACAACAGTGAGTGCAAGTCTGCACATGCCACCATCGCTCGTGATTAAGTGATCCATCTAAGAGAACATTTAAAAAGAAACATCTACCTTTGTCCGGAGTAATTTTGAAAAGATAGTACAGGTATATAAGGCTTATTATGACAGAAAGGTCAGTCTCAGGAATTGCCATATAGGTGAGAATGTATTGTATTTCAAATGCAGCAGATAAAGGGCTTAAGCAAAGAAATTTCTATCATATTGTGATGGACCATTCTTGGTAATAAATACAATTTCACCAGTGGCCAATCAAATAAACTTTACTTACAGGAGATCAGATTAATCAGTTGCAGCCTTTCTATTAACAAAAAACAGTTGTACCTGGCGTAGAGTAGCAAAAAGCAAAAAACTGGCGAAAAAACAAACACAAAAGCCACACAACCTTGCTCCAGCAAGTCAAAAAGCAAGTCCCAAATTGCTAAACGCTAATTTTATTTGTAAACGTTTTCGCCTTGCTTCAAAAGCTTGGCTTCTTCAGAGATCAAACAAGACAAAATGAATAATGCAAGCTTAAATACTAAAAGGAAGTGATGTCATAAAAGGCCATTTTAAAAACATTATAAAAAATCTTTTGTTTCTTTTAATACATTAGTAATGTTTGCCAAAAGTCCTGCTTATCGGGAAACATATATTATTACAAAATGTAACCTAACAACAGTCAGATATTGAAAAATAGAATAATATATTAATAAGTAAATAGGCAAGATGTATCAACCTGTAGGAAAATCCTACCCTTTAATAAAGTGTAAAAACTATCTAGGTATTGCAAGTGAGAACCTTAATTCATAACAAAAAAGTTAACTTAAATAACTTTTAAGTTTTAGAACAGGTAAAATATTACAATTATCGTTCAAACCAGGAACATGGAAGGCATCTGTTCTAAATTGCCACTCCAGTTCCTTAAGTTCCAACAGTAATGGAAATGGTCCCCCTCTAATTGATGGTGTAATCTGATCTATAGCCATAAAAGAAAAGCTATGCCCCGAAAAATCATTCAGGTGTCTGGAGAGGGCATTGTTAGAATTTTCTGTCCTCATTGCATATACGTGTTCGTAAATACGATCACGTAATCTACGATCCGTCTTTCCTATATAGTAAGACGGACAGCAATTGCAAAGTGCAACATACACTACTGCTTTACTATTACAATTAAAGGGCTTCCTTATAGTGTATTTCTTATCCCTTATAGTGAAGGTCTGTCCGACCTTGACAAGGTTACATCTATTACAAAAACCACATTGGGACATCCCCGGCCTTTTATTAAACCGTGTACAAATGTTGTTCATCTGTAGTAGTTCTTTCAGATTTTTACTCCTCTTAAAAACAAATTTGGGGTTACCTCCAAATTTTTTGGCCAACAGAGGGTTATTCACAATAAAGTCCCAATTCTTCTGAATTATAGATACAATGTCGTTGGAATGGAAACTAAATGTAGTAATGTAACAGAGTGTAGAATCAAAACTTCTTCTATCAGTAGATCTATCATTTTCACCCCTACAGACTATTTCTTGCCCAGAAGGGGATGTCAAAACTTCTATCTCTGTATTATTTGATAAAATGGCTGTAAAAAAGCCATTAGTCCTTTTTGTGACCACTTCATCTAAAATGTCATTTACAAATTTAGAAGGATAATCCCGCTTCAAAAACATTTCTAGTAAAGTATTGCATTCTGCATAAAATATGTCCAACGTACTGCACATTCTCGCAGCTCTTACAAATTGGCCTTTTACTATAGCCTTCTTTTGTCTGCGAGGATGGTAACTTGCAAAGTGTAAAAAAGAATTGCAGTACGTTGGCTTTCTATAAATTGCTGAAACATAAGAACCTGTATGGAAGTGCTTCTCAAGTTTTACATCAAGAAAATCAATACTTGTTAGCGCAAAGTTGTAAGTGAATTTCAAGAATTCTGTTGTGGTATTGATTTCCGCCACAAAATTATCAGCCACTGTTAGATCTCCATCAAGTAAAATAAAGATATCGTCAAGGTATCTCGTATAATACTTGATAGGTTTAACCAAATCGCTTAACTTAAAAAGAATATTTTTCTCCCAGTAGCTCATAACAAGGTTTGCTACCACAGCTCCACAAGGGGAGCCCATGGCAATACCTTTTTTCTGTAAAAAGAACTTCTTGTCAAACATAAAGTAGTTTGACGTCAAAACAATATCCAATACTGTGGTAATGACATCAATCTCACCAATGGGAGCTCCCTTATCAATCAATAACAGGGCTATCCATTCAAGAGCTTCGACATGGGGAATGGAGGTGTATAAGTCAATAACATCAACAGTGAGGAAATTTACCTCACTGTTGAAGGGTTGATTGTTAATAGCTTCTAAAAACGACCAGGAATCTTTACAAATCAAAGGAAAATGTTTCATGTATTTAGAAAGCAAGTTATCAACTAATTTAGCTGCAAAATAAGTAACAGAGGACCTACCGTCTATCAAAGCCCTCATCGGGGGGTTCAAAAGATCTTTGTGGATTTTTGGGATGCCAAACATCACCGGTATTTTGGGAAGTGTTATGTCTATAAAGGTATATGTATCAAGATCAATTTTATTCTCCAGAAAAAGGTCACGGTAGTAACCCTTTATTCTTTTATATGTCACATGAACTTCATTCAAAGAAGCTTCAATGTATGCTGCTGAATCCAAAATATTAAACATTTTCTCTTTATAGAAGGCATCCTCAAATACTACCAATCCTCCCCCTTTGTCAGGCTTAAGTAGTCTAATAGTCTTATTGCGAAGGTTACTTAACATTTCTATTTGTGCTTTAGTAATATTAGACTCAAATTTATTTCTCATTCTGAAATTGCTAGCAAATAGGTGTCTCAAGTCATTCTCACAAGCTTGTTCAAAAACAAAAAGTGCAGGGTGTAATGGTGGATTAAACACACTTGGAGGCTTTAACAATGAAAGACTGTTAGTTTCATTAACTTCATTGTTAAAAAACAATTTCAGATTTAATTTTCTAATAAAACATTTCAGATTTATAAGCTCCTTAGATATGTCTCCCCCTCTACTAGGGACAAAAGTATATCCATAAGCTAACAAATCAATTAGCTCTTTTTCAAATTTACAATCAGTAAAGTTGTAAATTTTGAAGTCCCCACTTGAATTTGTCATGATTTCAGGAAGATCAGTCCTGGCGTCTAGTACACCCTCATTTATATCAATATAACAAAAAACAGTTGTACCTACCATAGATGGTGAACATCCGAGCCTGGAAAATGTAAAAGGAGATTCTATGCAACTGCCTGTTGACAGTAGAATATAATGCTGCTACTGTACATTTTTAAAAGTATAAACAGCAGTAACTTTCTTTTCCTCTAACCTCGTCCACTACAGACTGCAGATGCATTTTGCTGGTTATCCATATTCAATAAGGGAAAATGATGGGACTGTAACCTGTTTGATGTAAAATATGCATGATATTGATTGCTATTATTATTAGTAGTAGTAGTAACAGCATTAGTGTTGTCTCAGTTAATGCCATTACTGCCACATATTGCATGCATTTATTAACTTTTTATCATGCATTGCTCTACATTCATCTTGCTATTTTTATAATATATTGAATATGGCTCTATGTAAATATCTCTGAGAGAAAACAATAATCACTTTTTAGTTAGTTGTTTAATTATTTTTTTTTCTAACTGGAACACTAGGGCCTCTTCGTTATCTCTTCTAGAGGTGTCTGCTTATTTCTCAGCTGACAAAGAACACAATAAAAACTGTACCACTCAAACAGAATTATCTTCAAAGTTGTAGACATGAACTGCGTGCTATCTTTTCTGAGTCTTTAAGGTGCCAAGAGGTCAGAAAGGATACAACACTCAGAGGATGTTGCAGAAGGTAAGATGCCCAGTCAAATGCATTTGTTTCTTTCCAAAACATAAACCTCTTAAAGATATATGTTTGTAACTGAAGCTGGGATCAATCAAAAGCATTGAAAATAATCCATCTTTCCCTCCATTTACTTACAGAGAAACCTGTTGTGAGGTGTCTTGTCTTCAGCATTTCTTCTTCAGGAATTTATTGGTCTCATCTGATCTTCTCAGCACAGAATTCAGAACTACACAATTACGACTGAGCTCCGAGAAGGAGCCTTTCTTTGCTTCCTTACAGAGGACTTCTATATAGCCTGCACTCTTACAAATGAGCTGCTAACTGTAATATCTTATCTTGATGAATTCAGGACCCTGAACATCCACAGAGGTAAGGAGATTCATGTGCCGTGAAGAAGAGACGGTTTACCTATAAAGAAAACCAGACAACTTCTGCCTTCAATGAAATAGACTGATGTTCAACAATGACAAGTGTGGATTTGCAAGAAGCCATTTCAGTTTTCTCGATTCCTCAGTCAACACAGTACTGAGAACTACTTCTCCAGTGCTCATGAAGGAACAACAACCCTTAAAAGACTATACTGGTGTTGGTGCAACAGGTAGCTAAATCGCCTCTTGTGTTAAAAGCTCGAAGGCTTGTGGGTTATATTCCCACATTAGGTAAATGGATTCATTTTGTCTGGCAGTTGACTCAGAGGATTAAGGTTGATAAAGTTAAATTTGATTCCTTCAGCATTATTTTGCTACAGTGTGACCTTCACCAAATCCTTTAATCAGACAATGTCTTGAGGCAATTGGAAAACTAGATTAC
>NC_056736.1:195475471-195502971 GCF_019279795.1 Protopterus annectens | reverse complement strand
CACTTTAATACAGAGGCACCAAAAAATACACCAAATCACTGAAAGTATACTGTAAAGTGCTTTCCATCTGGCTACATAGCCGGACTTCCTCAGACAGAAAAACTTAAAGGTTGCCAGCATTAGTCACGCTTAACCTTTCTATTAGTTAAATAATTAATACAATGAGGTCACATGCATCTAAAAACCTATTAACAAAATACACATTTTAAACAATCCATAAAAGGCTACAGATAAAGTTAGGTAACTGACCCCACCAATCCCAACCAAAACATATCCATAAAAGGTTAAAAAAGTAAATTATTAAATAATACACTTAAAATTTTATTTGATTTAAAGTTTTTGTTTTGTTCAAAACTACCCACTAACATGCTACACTTAATATTTATGAGTTTTGTTAATTAACTAACTAGGCCAAAAACAAAACAAAAAGAGTCCATATGCCTAGTTGCAAACATTAAAAGACAATATATTAAAAGACAATGGGCAGGATTCACGAAGGCTTGCACGGAGTGTAAGAGACGTGCAACACTCCATGCAAGCCTCGCGATCCAGAAACAGCCCTAAACTCCGTGTAAGAGACCAGCTAAAATGTCTCTTACACGGACTGGGCGTGGACATGCTAAATACCTCAGTTGCATCCGAAAGGTATGCAAATGAGGTATATTAGCGATCCACGAAGCAGAAACCAGTCCGTGTAGGAGACGTTTCAGCTGCAAAAATGTACTCAGTTGACAACTGAGTACATTTCTGCAAAATCCACAATGGAGTGATGTCAGCTCCAAAAAAAGGTTGCATATGAGTCAGGAAGCATGCCAATGGCCAAATATGTGGCCATTGGCAAGATAACCCGATGCAAAATTATTAAAAATATAATTTTTTTTTTTCGGTGATCGCCCATGTTTAAACCCAGTGCAGCCCCACGCAAACAGGCTGCGCTGTATAAAACATAAAAATGAAGGTTATAAACCCACAAATGTGGGTTTTATGCAATACATGGATTTACAATGCAGGGACCAGCAGACTAAAACCAACATGGCCACCGTGTAGTGGTTGCTAAGGGGGGAAGCTGAGTCTAAGACATGTAACTAAGCAATAGTAGGCAATCTCATGTAAATGAGGGTTCGGATACTGAATCTCACAGTCACATACCAAATGAGCACAGTCTGAGTAGTGTAAGAGATACAAAAGGGGGAGGAATAGAGTAAGAGATAGGTGACATCACAGGGGGGAATGGTAGAAAGAAATGCAGTTCATTGGAAGCCAGTGTAACATGACAGATGACAGGCACAGATCATGGAAAGAGGTGTGCCACTAGATAAGTCATGGAAAGTCAAGAAATGGAAGGTGTACACTGTAACCTACACCAAAGTTTCTTGTTGGCTGTGCATGCGCACGTGTGCGCGCCATGAAGCGCGAGTAGGACAGTGTGCACACGTGTAAGGCAGTGTGAGCATGTGGGAGCGTGTTGGGAGATGTTTAACACTGTTTGCGCGGGTGTGCACGCGTGTAAGGCAGGCTGAGTATGTTGGAGGCTGTTGGCAGATGTGTAACAGTGTTTGCGCGGGTGTACGCATGTTTAAACCCGAATAAGTAGATTCTAAACCGTGTAAGCATGTGTGCGTGCGTGTAAGCCACTGTGAGCGTGTTTCAGATAGTATGCAAGTTGCTCCCCCCTGAGGAAACAGAGAGGAAAAAGGAAGCAACAGAATTAATAGGAAGCTAGCAGGGATAACTGCTGAAGCTAGCAGGTGAAAACAATTAGAAGCAGGCAATTACACAGGCAGAATAGTAGCCCAGCCCAGCACTTAAAACTCTGCAAACAGTAGTGCAGGATGTTTCCATTAAAAGACACTGCAAGACAGGAGTAAGCTAATAGAAGTGAAAACTGAAAAAGCTTCACTCAGAGCAGACATGTTAGGGGCTGCCATAGCTGTCATAATGAGACATAGGCGACTTGCTGAGGGTGGTGACAATGCAGATGGTGCCAGACAACCCACAGTGAGGAGACGGAGAAGAGTGTACAGGCCCAGGGTCACCTACCACGGGTTACATGAGCTGGAGATAGTAGAGCGCTATCGAGTGGACAGAGAGCTCCTGCAGCAAATTGTTGAGCTGTGCAGGCCACGCCTCACACACAGAACCAACAGAGGGGAACCCATCCCAGTGGAAACCAAGGTATGTGTTGGCCTAAGAATACTAGCAACAGGTACCTTCCAGAGACCAACTGGCGATATGATGGGGATATCACAGGCATCAGCCTCCAGGGTACTACACCAGTTCCTGGATGCCATGTCAGCACATGTCGGTGATCATGTATATTTCCCCAATGCCCGTGAGGTATTGGCCAGCAATATCGTCTCTTCCAGCAAATAGCGGAATACCCTGAGGTACTGGGTGCTATAGACTGCACGCATACGCATCAAAGCACCAGCAGGTGAGCGGGTAGGGCCTACATTAACCGCAAGGGCTTCCCCTCCATCAACTGCCAGGTCGTGTGTGATGCCCAGGGCATAATAATGAATGTGTGTGCTGGCTGCCCTGGGAGTTATCACGATTCCCACATCTGGCATTTGACGCAGCTGTACCAGACATTTGCCAATGGGGACATCCCACACGGACACCTAGTGGGGGATGCAGGTTATGCACTGGAGCCATGGCTGATGACACCCATCAGAAATGCACACACACCTGAACAGGAACGCCATAATGAGGCACACGCACAAACACATAATGTGACAGAGCGTGTGTTTGGGCTGCTCAAGACACGGTTCCGGTGTCTGGACACATCTGGTGGAGCCTTGCAGTACACACCAACTACATGTACCCAAATTGTCATGGTATGCACTATGCTACATAATATGATCTTGCGAAAACAGCTGCAGCAGGACCAGCATAGGGCCGGGCCAAACAGCCCCCCACCATTGCCAAGGCCATCACAGGCAGAGCGTGACTCGGAGGAGGAACAACCTGAGCCTGCCCCAGTAGGCAGAAGGAGGCATGCCCAGTATGCCCTGGCCTTGGCAAAGAGGCAACGCATAGCACATACACTGGCACAGTAGGAACCCTGGGAATGATACCCTCTCTGACTCACTCATATAGTAACAGGGATGCCTAACATGACACAACCTGCTCTCAAACATGTACAGGGAGTGTAGTATGTGCATCCGACAGAGGCAGCCCTGGAGCACCACCTGAGGCATGATTGCCATGTGTTAAGCAATGTAACACCATCTAGTATATGCAAACATGAAGACCCTGCCTAACATCTCACCCTCACCAAGCATGATGCCACACTATGAAGACAAGAAGATCAAGTACAATAATTGGCTGAAGTAATGCAGTCAGTCAAAGGGGAGCCAATGTGTTACAGGCTGGGAAGATATGCGGAGTTTGACATGATGCACCACCTGCTAGGGGTGGCATGCACCTATCATGCCATGCCCCATGGATACTGGCAAAGGCTGTCAGTACCCACAACATGCCCTGAATAGGTAAGTCTCAAAACACAAACCCAACCTCATAGGTTCTACAAGGGATAGGAACCTAGATGTAATACTACCCCATGACAGATGTACAAACAGCAAGATGTGTGCAGTGTAAACGCACACAGTAAGGAGAATGTAGATACCAGTCCTGTAATAGAGAACTGGGCAAGGCTCACAGCAGCACCCAACACTACCAGGTCACACCTCATACTGTGCTGTACAGCCGCAAAACATGGAACAAGCTACAAAAGGAGGGTGACTAGCAAGAAATGGCAAGGATAACCACACCCCTATGTTGGTACCACAACAAGAAGCAGCATGGAATATCCATGGTCAAATACCAATGGCTAAAACTGCCTCGCAGTATATAGCCTGCTGCAGACCACTGTCCTAATACCAGGAACAGCACCTGGCCTATGTCGGAATACATGAATATATCAAGCCCCCCAAACCACATTATATTGCTCGGTGAAAATACCCAGACATACACGGTAGCATTGTACTAGCACCAACACAGTAGGAGAAAATTACCCAGATTCCATAAACCAGAATGCCCAGGAACAATGTACTACCCCCACAAGAGGGGTAAGCATACTGGATGTGATATTCAGCAACATGTGTACTGGATGGCAAGATGAGAAGTGTACCCCTCACTGGTAAGACCAGACCATAGAGTAAGCACACTGGAAATACACACCCTGACCCCAGTCCCTGGCCAGAATACCACAGTGAAAGACATGTGTAAAGTATAGGTTGCAGCCCTCAAAACCGATGTTGAATCCACAAAAGACCCTGTGCAAGTGCAGAATATGGGACACACCACAGAACATGTTATACAGGCATTCCATGAACACAGCCAGGAATGCTTGGAGTATGCAATCACAAATAACAACAACACACAATGCCATACACGCAGACATCTGGCATGCTGGGCTCCAGCCATTACCAAACCATGCAAGAGAATGAGGAAGATACCATATGATAGAGCAAACATAAAAAGGGAAGTAATCACTGACCAGTAGTATGGCAACAACATATGTCCACACATACAATCCACTAAGTCCAGCCACAACAAGTATAACCTATGAATCCAGAGGCAATGTGACGCCAGTACCAAGTACACAGACAACCACAACACTCCCGAATAAATACAAACATATGTGATAGATGCATCCATGTATCCAAAGCAGAGGTTGAGCTCCAACAAGCCAGTACTGTCAACACTAGTCAGGAGGAGAAGGTAACCACATACACCACGAACCCAGTCCCACATAGACCTACCACAACTGTAAACCAAACACATAGACACAGACAAATATTCCGGAGGCCTTAATTACAAACACACCACACCAACACACGCCACCAAAGGAGAGCACAAGCAACCACAAGCTGCAAACATAGCTCATGCATCGAATAGTACGCAAAGCTGGTGTGCCAAACAGTCACAGGCCGAAGGAGAAACAAATGCCTGATACAGTCATAATAGGTGTCTGTATAGGCAGAAACACAGCTGTCCCACTCACCAGACTGAACAAGGGAAAGGGTAGAGTAAGCTGCTTGTAGGTAGCCACAAAATGCCACTTAACACAAGTATGCAGGTCACCCCAAAGCAAGCAGAAATATGATGCACTCAATGTCCATGCTGGTGTGAATTACCTGAGATGTACCTCCCTGGTCGACAACAAATGAGACATGGATGGTCCCTCCGAGTATGTACCCCAGGGCGGGATGACACTGGCTGTGTGCAGCATCCAACCCTCACCAAGAATGATGCCACAGTACAAACACAGAATGCTCATGTTTAACAGCTGGCACAGTTACAGCTGTCAGTCCAAGAGGGTGTAATGTGTGTCCGCTGGAGATGTCAAGCATGACAAGCCATGCTGCTGTTACAGGGGTGGCTATCAGCTGTTACCCGTGTGCGTCTGGATACTGGATAAGGCCTTTGCCGCCTCCATAGAGCCGTATGTAGGCAAGGCCAAAAAGACTACCCACCACCCTAGAAAACATAAGTGGTAGGAAACATAAGGGTAATGCTGACCAATGCCAGATGTGTAAACTACAATATGCATGCCCCTGAGGCACTTCCCATTATGGAGAACATTGATGCCTGTCCAGTGACAGAAGCCTGCTGCAGGCCTAGTGATACCACACCAGCACTACTAGGTTATACCACATACCATGTGTTATGGCCCCAACACCTGCACCAAGACATCAAAGGAGGGAGTATCCATATGCAGCACAGACACCCATATAGCCAGGTAACTGACAATGCACAAAGCAGCGGACACCACCCATGTGCACATAACTGTAGTCAAAACTGCTGTACAGTCTGTAGCATGCGACAGACCACACTCTCACACACAAGAACCCCACCCAGACATCCGAAGACACTGGACAGTATGGATGTCCCACCAAATACCAGACAAGGTACACAAAGTACCACATAGGTGTCAAACCATTATGTATGCAAGGAGTCATCAGGGACCTAGGGACACAGGTCGACATTAATCTGTCATGTGACAGCCACAATGCCAATGTGGCTATGAAGACTGTTGATACTGGACACCGTATCATGAAAGGATTCACACCAACATCAACAGGGGTCACTGTGCCGCTGTACTGTTCCCTTATCAGACCCATAATCTAGTACAATGACTCATATGGGATGTACCATACGTGACACCTGCAGTGGTTTGGAAGACCTCATAGTTACCCCACCAACAGGATAAAGGGTGTGAAATATATGTCATATGCTGCCTGGCTGTAGACACCCCAGCTGACTGCAGTCACAGACTGCCTACACAGAGGCATTGTATGTCTGTTGTACCAGGCCATGTCCAACACAGGAGTAATGGACATGCTACACCACAGGAAATCAAAGCCATTGGAGCTGTGAGAGTCACAGATGTCAACCTCAACACATAATGAAATAAGATGTGCTGGAGGGACAGATACATAACCCATAGGCTCCCCACACCCAGAAACAGGATCCCAATCCATGATAGGCAGAGCCCCTCACTGACACCCCTCAACAGGAATATTGCCAAGTGGATGGATGACCGTACATGTATACTGGGGGTCCCACTGTGTCACGACCAGACAGAGGCACAGTGAAGAACCTCATAAATGGCCATAATTGAACATAGCAAGGGGTGGCGAAAGACACACACACTCTAGCTAGGCTTACCAATGGCCTAGGGTGTCTAGCCTACTATGAACCCATGAACCTATGAAGATACAACATGTACAGGACACTAAGGATAATCACAAGGCTTACCCAACTGATGGTAGGAACCATGTTGGGCATCCACAGATATGCTCCGAATCACACAGATATTACAAACAACATACCAAACACACACACATATTGCTAACATACAACCTGTCAGGTGCAGTGCAAACACCCCCCCCCCGAGTGCAAAATACCTATCCCAGCAGATGGTCCCCTGACATTGCAGATGCTGAGGTAACAGCCATCATCTGCAAAGCAGAACACACAGCAGCAAGGGTATGTGATGGTGTCCTGTGCTGAGGCCAACATGGACCCCAAGAGTAATGGAATGCAAAATCACACTACTGGCCAATGTCAGCCTTACTACAGGGTATGTACCCAAAGAGCAGTGTACAACAACAGTGGTCCATCACAACAAAGGTGTTGCCTGAATGGATACTCCAAACTAACACCCCAGGATCCTGACAAGCTTCTTCTGCACAGCTATGGAAAGGATCAGTATGTACCGCAGACAGAAGGCTAATGTGGACCTACTGATACCGGACCCTACACACTGTGACTGTTGTAACTGCAGAACCAGCCCCTAAACAAGTCTGACCCATTTGAAGCAGTCATTAAGGTCATTGATGAGGGCTATGTGGTCCACACAGCGTAGCTGGAACGTGCACATGCTTCTAGACAATACCGTACGTGTTCAGTATGGATATGTTCACCAGCTTAAATATACACCCCTATGTCAGTAGAGGGGTTGCAAAGCAGACCAAGGACAGAACTGACATGGTCAGACATGCTGCATCCATGTCAGACTACAAAGCGGATATGAGTGGCATCCCACAAGGCCTGGTCATGGCCCCCCCACCCCCGTTCTGTATACATGTCCCATAGGTATAGGCCAACATGGAAGGACTGTGACTGAGCATGTATGCAGAGGAGTACAAACAGCCCACCATATCCGACCCCCAGCTGACACAAGCAGCCCACAAAAGGGCCACCTACAAACAAACAACTGTAGCCATAGCCAAGTCAGCAAGCTAATCTCAGAACTGTGTATAGACAACCACTGTGGATATACAGTAAGTGCCCACAAATTACCACACAGGTGTTAACCCATGAGGCACCTAACATGTAATGTGAGACCTGGGTACAAACGGTGATAAATAACCTGCACTGGACAAACATGTGTCTGAAGTGTTCGCAGAAACATGTACCATATACCCACCCAAACATGAAGGCTGGCAGATGTAGATAAGGGGAACTCACTCTGGCTCTGCAGCCATCCTCCATCAGCATCACAACTGACTACAATAGCCCCTGTGGGATATACCGCAGCAGACACCTCCAACAACTGTAAAGTCCACAACAGTACCCCAACAGGGGTAGGAAAGAGCCTGAACAGATGCCATGTGTTGCCTGAGTAAACAAACTGCAGCCCCACACACTGCCATCCTTCCTGGCTACAGGAAAGCTGTGCCAGATGTATGATGCCATGTCCAACCTGGAATGAATGAACATGTTGCACCTTGTACAATCTGAATGGCAGTGAGCTATGCACATGAGAGACCTGAACCCCAGCACTGGCATACATAGGACAAGCTGTATAGAATGATCCATAACACAGAAGGCACCCCCACACTGCAGTAAACTCCTGGTACAGGTCAGCCAGAGTGCCACATATCGACACCCCTCAAGAGGCATCCTGATGAGTGTATGGGAGATGGTAGGCTACCCTGGGTATCACTGTTATGTCAGAGGTAGACAGAGGCACAGTATACCAACCATGACATATGTAATGGCAAACTCCAGTTACAATGTGTGTCGAAGGGCAAACACACCCTGTGACTACCATCAGAAATGGCCTACAGAACATCGCTAGTGTTTGCCAATGTCCACCCACGTTGTGGAATACACTAGCAATTTTGGACGAGCCTGGTGTAGGTAGTCCATATCTGAACATATTGCAACATGGTCATATGTGCACAACTGGCCCCTACACAGTCTGTCGTGCTCACTATGAAGATGTCAAGCAGTGATAGGACTAAAGCCCAGGATACTGTCCACTACAGTGAAATACCGAACCAGTACACTATACGGTACTACAGTGTTAGATCATTATGAAAGTATGTTGAGAACTGTCTGCAAAGTATCCCATGCAATTCCTGCAGGCACAGTATAATCCCTGTTGTGGCAGACACAAAGCAGTTGGCCAGTTAGTACACAACATGACACCCAGCACACAATCATAAACGTGTGATAATGACGAAGGTCACACACACCCAAATATGTGTTGGACTTCAGAGTACAACATATGGAAAGCTCACACTGGGCATGCTCGCACACTTTGATAAATGAGGCATATGTCAGACAACATGCCATTGAAAGGCTGAACTGGGCATGCTCACACACTTAGGCCATATCTCCGTGTAGCAGTTGGCCACACATATCTGGTATTTGTACGTGTCAGTCCAGGAACCAACCACAACACAGCAATCAGCCCAGTGCACACAGTAAATGACCACAGAGACATAAGTGATATAGTGGATCACCGTCAGATGCAAACATCTGCCACAGATACACAAGCTGGTCATAGGAACAGGGAATGCTATGGCAATAAAGACCTGCAAACAGTAGAACAGCACAACAAATATTGTGCATCCGACAATTGAACATATGGGTGTAGAGGTCAATACTAGGCTTCTTGCCCCAGGGAATGGCAGCTCAGCCAGAGTATGCTTGGCATCTGCATCCCCAGGATAGTAGGCTACAGTGCCACTGTAAAGTAGGTCACAGAAGGTGACATGTGAGGCTAGTGAGCTCGGCCTCTGTCAAGCAGGGGCACCGTGGAGGTCTCAGGGATTGAATGTGCTAAGCCACAGCCATGTTGTCAGTGTGTGCTGTGAGAGGGTTGCTGAGGATCTCTGACAGTAGGTGTCCGTCAATAACAGACTGAGGGGAGCCCTATCTGCATTCTCTGGATGATTCCACTGTCAACACTGTGTTGTAATGAGTATGTGTGAATGAAGTGCCATGCTGGAACCGTCCACAGATGTCCTCCCTCTGTGGGCTACAGCTCTGCAATGTATTAGGTCGCTCTGTCCGTTGAACGGCGCATATATGGCCGGTGTACAGCTGACAGGTGTCTTGTTGTGGAGCAGTCATGGGTATATGTGGGATAGCATGACCAATGCAAACTGTACACATGCTCATAGGATGCAAGTGTCAAGGATTATGCTGAGTGGCCAGTATAGTCCTCCAGCATGGGTCCTCTGAAGACATCCACCCCAGTCTACACAAGTGTAGAGTCTGCTTGTGCTAAACACAGTTTGTGTGCAGTGACAACCTTTCCTGGGGGTGGAGATGAGATATGGATGTCCAGGGAAAGGTGGACATGGGCAGATATCAACAATGGTGGTCTACCTCTGGTGTGGAACAGTGAGTACCCACGTTGCAGATGGACAGGTGCAATATGTATTCACCCATGTGGCTGTGGTGTGTGGTTCTGCCATAGCACATGGACCCACAAATTGTAGTGGTGGTAGGGTAAAGTGGTAGAGGCCTGAGTAGTTCTCACACACAATATGCCTGTACATGATGTTAACAACTGGAATGGTGTATGTGAATACCTGCATATCCTGGCACTGTTCCCAGGGAAGCTAAGTGTGTGTCCTGGATGTGGGTGTGGTGTTCTGGACTTGTTATGTTGTGTGTTACAGGTCCTGTGGTCCCAAAGCATGGTATAGAACATAACCTGCCAGTGCGATGTGCATATCTGACCCTGACGTAGGTGGCTGCAAATGCATATATATGCTATCCCCCACCTGACAGGTAGTACTACATCTACATACCTCTGTGGAAATAAAGATGTCAGCACCCTAGAAATACTACAGGTGCAGAACAGATGCCCAGTAATTTGGATAGTGCGCTCCGCTAATGCGTCTCCTTCAAGTGTCATAATATAGTTAGGTAGGGGTTCGAATCCTGCAAATGCTCAGTATGTGTGTGGGTGAGTGGGGTTTGTGTGTGTGAAAGGCTGTGAGAGGGAAATGTCCCTTTTGGCAACTGGGAGAACACACTACAGGATGCACACTCCCCTTTTTAAACACAGATTATGTCAGCACCCTATAAGTACAGCAGGAGAAGGGAAGCCTCCTAGTAATGCGAATAGCGCACTCTGCTAATGCATCCGTCTCAAGTGTCATAACATAGTTAGGTAGTGGTTTGAATCCTGCAAAGGGCATGTGTGTGTGTTTGAATGAGGGGGGTTATTGTGTGTATGCAAATATGTATGAGGGAAATGTTCCTTTTGGCAACTGGGAGAACACACTACAGGATGCACACTCCCCTTTCTAAACACAGATGATGTCAGCACCCTATAAGTACAGCAGGAGAAGGGAAGCCTCCCAGTAATGCGAATAGCGCACTCTGCTAATGCATCCGTCTCAAGTGTCATAACATAGTTAGGTGGTGGTTTGAATCCTGCAAATGGCAAGTGTGTATGTTTGGATGAGGGGGGTTATTGTGTGTGTGCAAATATGTATGAGGGAAATGTTCCTTTTGGCAACTGGGAGAACACACTACATGATGCACACTCCCCTTTCTAAACACAGATGATGTCAGCACCCCATAAGTACAGCAGGAGAAGGGAAACCTCCCAGTAATGCGAATAGCACACTCTGCTAATGCATCTGTCTCAAGTGTCATAATATAGTTAGGTAGTGGTTTGAATCCTGCAAGTGTGTGTGTTTAGATGAGGGGGATTATTGTGTGTGTGCGAATATGTATGAGGGATGTGCCCCTTTTGACAACTGGGAGAACACACTCCAGGATACACACTCCCCTTTCTAAACACAGATGATGTCAGCACCCTATAAGTACAGCAGGAGAAGGGAAGCCTACCAGTAATGCGAATAGTGCACTCTGTTAATGCGTTTCCTCTGTGTATCGTAATGTAGTTAGGTAGGAGTTTGAAACCTGTAAATGACATGTGTGTGTGTTTGCATGTGGGGAGTTTGTGTGTGTGCATTTCCGTATGAAAAACATGTTAGTTTTGGCAATCAGGAGATCACACTACCTGATGCACATTACCCTTTCAAAATACTGATGTTGTCAGCACCCTATAAGTATAGCCAGAGAAGAGGAACTATCTAGTAAACCAAATAGTGCACTTTGCTAATGCGTCCCTCTCACGTGTCATGACTTAGTTAGGTAGGGGAATGAATCTTGCAAGTGTGCATGTGTGTGGGGGTAGTAGGGTGTGTGTAAATGCAAGTGTGAGGGAACAGATCCTTTTGGCAAATACTACAATACACCAGATGCTGCATACTCCCCCAGTAAACACAGGGGATGTCACCACACTATCAGCACAGCCAAACAGGGCTAGTTGGCTAGTAATGCCAATAGTGTGCTCTGCTACTGTGTCTATTACCATTGTCAGAGTACAGATAGGTATGTTTTGGTAACCCACAACTGTCACGTGTGGTTGTGTCACACAGTATGACCTTGTGTGGGTGTTTGTACATAACAATGCATGCCATTGCCTAAACCAGCAATGGCATTGCACACATGATGTATGTGTGTGACACATACACATAAATACCTGTGACCTGCAGTAGTTACCATGTCTGACACATGCTTCATGTGGATAAATGGTATTAGCAATGTATACCAATATGACTGTGTCTTACTGTGCAGGGTCCGCACGTGGCATGTCCCTACACAGTGTGGGTGTCTATGGTGAAAGACCTACAGCAGGGGATACACATCTGGTCTGGGCCATATAGTGTACATGTAGTCGATGTACAGGTGCTGCATGTTCCCACCTGTTGTGGTAGTGGTAACATGTCATTCCACTGCAATTCGGTGACCACATGCTGTGAACTCTTCAACTAGAGTGTTGTAGCTACAGTAATGCTCACACACAATGTTCGGCCGGATGCAGTTCGGCCTTATAAACACAGTTCATGAGACTGTCATATTGCCGGTGTTGTTATGGAGGATAGGTGGTCTTCCTGTGTATGTGAGGGTTGTGTGTGCCAGGCTATGAACCAGATGGCAGTCCGACACACTGTCAGCTGCACATGAGTAGGCCCTGATGGTTTGTGCTGTGCCAACAACCTGGAGGTGTGTGTATCTGTGTTACCTTGGGATACCACCCCCTATCCATGTGTGTTACATGTGTAGGGGACGACAGGCATGGTATGGGGCATAACCTGTCAGTGATGGGTAACACCTGTGAGCCATGAATCATGAATCTGGTACTGCACAGACATTGCAGTTCACCGTGCTGAGGGCAGTGTCTGGTGCATGCATCTTCCGGTGTACACTGCTGTTGTTGTGTAGCAGCACTGTTAGTGTCCTAACCTGTGTAATACCCACGGAGGTTGCTATGTAAACTATGTCCTGCAGCATAAGGCAGTATGTGTGTACCAAGGAGCCTTGCCATTATACATCGGGCCATGGGTGTCACGTGCAAGATGACCCGTGCACATCATTGTGGCTTCCCTAGCATGTAAGCACACGTTGACAGCCAGTGGATACCCTATGAATGACAGTGGAGACTGTGCATAATGTAGACATACAACACCCTTCCCACATATAGTGGTAGAATACCTGGTGAGGGTATGTTGGCAACCAACATCAGGCTCATACTGGCCTGTGCCACATGCTGAGAGATCCATTCTATGTTCCCTATCATGTAGTCCAGGGAGGTATGTCTCAGGCAGCCACACTGGCATGGTCAATGAGTGAGTCATATCTGTCCATGCCTCTGACTGACCTGTATGCATGTGTGCTGTGGTGGACCATAGTGCCCCTGAGTCATATCACTGTGACCTTCACCAGATACAGCCTGTTGAACAGGACCCCAGTGCAGCACACATGACAGGTACCTGACACGTCTGTAGCAGGTGTGTTGTGTAGCCCTACAGGCTGTGAGTGTGTGGCACAGGGGATGTGCGTGCCATGTGTGGCATGTGCTCTGTTCCGACGGAACATATGCCTGTGTGCCAGCTGCGGAGGTGTGTGATGCCCAGGCAGGCTGCTAGTCTGAGTCCCCACGTATGCCCCAGTGTGTTCAGCATGCTGTCAGTGTGTGTCAATGTCTGACTGGTATTGTCGTCACTGTAATATATTGTATTGATTTATTTATTTATCCTACATTTGTTGACTGGGATAGCCCAACTGGATGCATGTCCATTTCCAGGGGAGGCCCGTGGAGACAAGCTACGAGGGTAGCAGATACAGCATTACATAATACTAGCATTACATAGTACAAACAGATTATTTACAGAGATTACATAAGTAAGCAAGTCAAACATGTTCCACAGGTTAATGTTAGACCTGAGCACAAGCCAGGATTAAATTAAAATTACACAGTAAAGTGGTTCACAGAAGTTACGCATTCGAGTTAGCCAGGCTTGATACATTGACATAGCCAGTTAAGTGACAAATGTTGTTTGAGTCTACTGTTAAATGACCTAAGGTGGACAGTAGGGTAATATCAGCTGGAAGTGAGTTCCAGGATCTACTTACAGGGTTTGCAAAGAGAGAATCACCAGCTGTGTTATTAAACTTGCTAGTCTGAAGTAGTACTTTGTTAGAGGATCTAAGCGGTCTAGGAGTGTTATAGGGGGTGATAATAATTGAAGTGCAGGAGTATTGTCTGGATTATAGAGGATTTTATAGGCCATAATCAGTTGGTTATACTGTATTAGGCTGGGTATTGCAAGCCAACCAAGCTGAGTTAGATTGACGCAATGATGTGTCCTAAAAGGCGGGCCAGTGGCAAACCTGGCAATGTGGTTGTAGCAAACCGAGTGCTTGTTAAGGACAGTCTTGTTCATATTCGAGAGTAGAGGGGATGCATACAGAAGGGTTAAAACAAGGTGTGAGCGAGCTATGGCACCTTTAGCTGGAGGGGCTAGGAAGGCTTTAATTCCGTAAAGTGACCCTAGTTTTCTATTGATGGCTTTGCTAATCTGGTTAACATGTATGTCATATATGAGATTATTGTCTATGATGACACCTAATAGTTTTGGAGATGGGTCAGGGGAGATTATTGTGCCATCAGTTGATGTTATGGTAACGGTGAAAGTGGTAGACCTACGTGTTGGTGGAATAACAGCAGTTTAGTTTGATTGGGATTTAGGATCAGACGATGTTCAGAAAGCCAGTTCGCTATTGTATTAAAGGTGGTCTGGGTAGCTGACCATAACTCTACTGGAGATGTGGCTGAGCAGATCAGAGTAGAGTATACAGCATATTGGATACAGCTGACTGTTGGGATGACAGTATAACGGTCGTTAATGAAGATGGAGGACAGCAAGGGCCCTAGTATAGAGCCTTGTGGTACTCTGAGGGTGTTAGGTAGAAGGTTAGAGGGCTTGTTCTGCCAGAGGACAGCCTGCTGTCAACCATGCAGGTAGGATTGACACCATTGGAAGGCTCCAGTATCTAGACAGTCTTTGCAGGGTGTGGAGTACAAGTTGGTGATCAACCATATCGTATGCCTTTGAATTATCCAAAAAGAGGGCTGTGGATATATAATTATTGTTGCAAGTATGGCTTATGGTGTTAGTAAAGGCTAGAAGGCCTGACGTAGTGCTGTGATGAGGACGTAAGCCATGCTGAGTGTCTGCCATAATGCGAGTTTGGATTAGGTGGTGCATGACTTGTCTATGATGAAAGTTTCCATAATCTCTGCAAGTGGAGAGAGTATAGCTATTGGCCTATAATTGGAGACTTCAGTAGAGCTGCCTCCTGTGTGAAGTGGGATTACATATGCCATTTTCCAGATGGTGGGAAAGTTAGATTCTAAAATGGTTCCTTTGATTACCTTTGAGACGGGGTAAGCAATAGCATCATCTGGTTTTGATAGGTACTCGGCAGGGAGTTGATCAGCAGAAAGTGTAGTGGGTTTCACTGTTACAATCAAGGTACGGAGAAGTGAAGTGGCGACTGGTTGGCAGCTGGACACAAGTAGTTTTCTATGGGTGCTGCTTTCAGGACCAGGGGAGCTAGAAGGTAGATGGCTAGCTAGGGCCTGAAATGTCTCAGTAAAGGACTGGTCAAAGCTATCAGGAACATCTTCAGGGGTATTATCAATAGTAGCAGCAGGGATTGGGGTTGACGTTTGTCCTGGAAGTAGTATATATGACATGCCACCTGACAGGGTATGGCATTACTGGGTTCAGAGAGACCATTCCCCAGATTGGCTGTGTGGTGGCATCCCACACATGTGTTGTACATTCCTGGCCAAGGGTGATGGATGACTGCATACATGTGGCAGCTGTGACAATGACACATGACTCACATAAACCACGACTGGACCATAGAGGCGATTCACAGGTTACCTTTGCACATGCCACCCTAGTAGTGTGATTGCCATGGTGAGTACCAACACATAGGGCCAATGGGGAACAACATACTGAAGGTGTGTATGTGTGGGTGGACTGCCACTGTTTCATAGCACTGACATATATGACTGCACACGTGAGTAAATGCCAGGTAAAACGTGTGCAATGTGTCACAGGCAACGTACATGCATACAAGACAGACAGTGACATTCTGTCATGTGTAAAGTTGACATACATATCGTGCGCTATGCAGATGTCACTAGCAGTCTACAGAAGCACTGTAACTCTGCATTGCAGGTGTAAGCAGTGTTCCAGGGACTAGCGAACATGCATGCAAACAAAGCTAGAGTACACAGGGCTGGAAGTAGTGCATTATACAACAAAGAAGGGGTAACAATAACAGTAAGTAACAATGCAAATATGTAGGCACTATCAACATGTACCCAGGAATACGCAGCACAGATGCCCATGGTAGAACCGATATTATGTCATACTTATTTGTGATTTGGATTACATTGGTACTGCACACATATCTACATGTGATAACATCCACATGGCATAGTCGTTGTGGGCATCTTGACACCATTACTGTACATGTCCGCCATTGCATATCACTACTTGCGTTAGCTTTCCCCCTGTGCTACCCATGTATGTGGCTATCTGTTGACAACCTTACCACCGGCATGCAATTATGTGCAGCTGTTATACTTTGGTATGTACTATGGGTGCAGATAACAATTCAGGACATTCATACAGTTACTACAGCAGGCATGCTGGGGTAAACACACAGTCATAGCAGCACACTGTACTGTTACCAACATGATACTACTAATACACGTCTATGTAGTCACCCTGTGCATCAGCAACGTGTTTACCTGTTCCCGCAATGATGTTGGAGATTGCAGGAGGTGGCACAGTGTCATCATATGCACAGGGTGTGGATTAGGTATGCCTGAGTCTGCCACTGATACCACCAATTGACATGTGTGTGTATGTGTGTTGGTGAGGGGCAGCAGTACAGGGTGGGGCAGTGTTGGTGCAGTGTGTGCGTGTATGTGGTTAACATTTCGCATGTGTGTATGCACGCACACAGTTCCACCTCATGGCTGCCATATACAGGGGTTTGTGGACAGCCACAGACTGCACCTGGCAGGCCATACAGATCAGTGTCTGTGTGCACGGACACGGTACCTGTGCCTGGCAGGGGTGCTACGGACCATATCCAGTACAAAGCCGGACTGGGTACTGTCATCAGAAGCGGGGGTGTGTTGACTGGACACATGTCCCTGTTGGGACTGTCCAGAGCCACGTGCACGTGGTCTCCTGGGGCGTTCCGATGACAGCACACACCCAGCATTGCTGGGGTTGCTGCTGGCACTATGGGGGCGTGCGCGAGCCTGTTGTTGTCCACGCCGAATGCCAGCTGCTGCTGTTGCCGGCATACGGCCACGTCGACGCCGCAAACCCCCACCATTGCCCTGGCTCATGGACATCTGGTTGTGGAACTGCTGTAATATGTCCCCACAATGTCTGTCTATGACATCAGTGAAGTTACAGATAGCATCCGCAATGTCACGCATACTGTCTGTCATGGCTGTGTGACATGCTCTGAGCTCCCTCAGACCCTGTCTGGTGTACCTTTCCATACGTGACTGAGCCTGCATGACAGTCCGAAACATAGCTGAGGTTGACAGACCTCTTTGGGCACGTCAGCCATAGGCAGTACGCCCACGGATGCTCCCACGAGAACCCATGGGCAACTGTCTGTGTGGTACCATCGGAGGACCCTGCCCATGGCTGCTGTGTGGGGACGCATGTGCCACAGGTACCACATTCCCTGGTCTATGCCCGCTGTATCCTGTCCATCACCTAGGGACAATGGTGACAAAGGATGTACAGGCAGGATGACTGTGCGCAATGATGGGGTTGACAGCTGTGTACTGTCAATTGGCTGACCAATGGCAGACCCTGACACACCTTCCTGTACCATTACACAAATATCATCATTACCAGTAGCCGTGGCACAGGATTCAGGTTCCCTGCTGCAGGTCACCAAAGCAGCCCCAGAACCTGTGGGATGAAGACAGGAAACACAGTTTACAGTCTCCAGACATTGTTACCAGTGATGCACTTATACACACATGCACACATGCACACATGGACACATGCACACAGGCACACATGCACACATGCACACATGCACACATGCACACATGCACACGTGGACACATGCACACATGGACACATGCACACATGCACACGTGGACACATGCACACATGGACACATGCACACATGCACACGTGTTCACATGCACACATGCACACATGCACACATGGTCACGTGTACACATGCACACCTGCACACATGCACACATGCACACATGCACACGTGGACACAGGCACACATGCACACATGCACACATGCACAAGTGGACACAGGCACACATGCACACATGCACACGTGGACACAGGCACACCTGCACACATGCACACATGGGCACAGGCACACCTGCACACATGCACACATGCACACCCCGCAGTATACACACAGAGCACTACTGAGTTACACTACTGTTACTAGCATTATCAGGACTATTATAGGTTATGTTAAACACACTCACCAGCATGGATGGCCTGTCTCGCTGTAACCCTGGAGGGACCTGCAGAAATGATGAAATTAATGTCAGTGGGCACATCTGAGCCATTGATATTGCATATGATACAGTGTACAGAACAGTCAGGTGTACATATGGCATATTACCTGCACGCTCCATGTCGTGCTGCTATGTGGAACCAGCCTCCATCATAATGCAGGTGTACTGCTGTTGGTGTTCCGGGGCTGGAGCCACAACACTTAGGAGTAGCCCCTCCAGTCTGGTGTGGGGGGGATGTGTGGCCACCCCACCTCCTGTGTCGACCTGTTGCCTGTGGATATCTGATGCACGCTGCCGGACACTTCGGATTAAATCACTGCAGTGATGTCGTACCTGCTCATATGTCCTGTTATGCATGCCAATATCATTTACCCTACGGACAAGGTCTTGCCACAGTGCGGCCCTCTCCTGCTGATTCTGACTGGTGCGGGAAAACAGGATGTCATACTCCCGCACCAGGCTCTGGTGGATCTCCTCATCTTCTGCCACAGAGTAGGCGGGGTTACGCTGTCGCACCATCTCCCTGGAAGAGAACACAGACAGGATATCAGCAGACCATGTCAGCAATATATGGCACACATACTATACATGATACTCATGTGTAGTGATATACTACTACTCCCATATGTTGCATGTGTGTGTGTCGTGGTGGATACACAGGTACATGGCCAGATATCAGTGCTCAGCCAACACCTGTGCAACAATACCTGCCACATTCCACACAACATAGTAGCATGCCCCATCGGTCAGCACACACTGACAGGTGCAATGCACAACCTCACTCTGGGGTTCATCCCAAGGTACTGTATGTGGGACACCGTCCACTACTGTGATGTGGACAGACGTTACTCGGCCTGGATATACATATCCCACCACCACCACCAGCACAGTAGACTACTTTGATATGTATGTGATTAGACAGTTATTCACTTGCTGGGACTGAGATGGTATCCATGCAGCACACTGGGCCAGTGGAAGCCACAAGCCACACTGCTGACCCCTTTGCAAATGCTTACCACGGACATGCCACGGATTGCATGACACTTGCACACACATGTCTAACCCAGACCCAATGCACAAAGGTTAGGCATCCTGTCCGGTGGACCCCAGACAGAGGCAGATTGTATGACAATAGCAGGAGGCTACTGCAGGACAGAGCACATTCACATTAAGGGTAGGCATCTGTGGTCAGCACTGGTACTACGCTACGGTCCATCATAACAACAGCCACGGCCTACTCTGGGAGGGAAATGGACACAAACACTATGGATGACCACAAGGCCTTCTTCAGTTATGTTACACATATGGACCACATGCCTCAGATATGCTCTGTGGTAATCCACACCTACTTAACATTCACCAAACACACGGATATTGGCAACAATCCTGCAGACATGTTCGGTGCACATATCCCCCCTCCTTCTCCCCCACCTTTGAAATATTTATCCCAGCTGGATGTAACCTCCCTATCATCTCACATGTCCAGGTGAGGGCCGCCCTCAGCAGAGGTGAACACACAGCATCACTGTGACCTCGTGGTCCCCCTGGATGTGTGCTACCGGCACTCTGAGAGGACATACCACTGCATGTAACACTGATAGTTTATCTTGGCAGTGCTACAGGATATGTACCTGGACAGTGGCATACAGCAACCGTGGTCCCACACCACTAAGGGGGCACCTCGACTGACCCTGGGAATTACCACATCATATGCATAATGGGCCTGGTCTGCTAAGCTATGGAATTATGCAGTATGGGATGCATATGCAGTGACATCAGGTACCTGCAGACACTTGTTCCCAGCCAGTGTGCCTTTGGGATGGGCTGATCCTGACTTTTGAGCCTGGCTGACATTTCAAAGCAGTCACTACAGCCATTGCTGGGCCAACGCACAGACACATGCTGCCAGGATCCTGGCCTATGACTGATTGACATGTGATGTATGGACATCCCCTTTTGGTGGAACTACGTACACACAACATATCACATGGGCATACCTATGGATACAGACCTATGACACATTTGGAGGGTTCACAGTATGCACACTATTAACCTGCTACTTTGCATTACCTCTGTCGCAGCTGGTTGCGTTACCACAGCTTCTGCTTGCTGCTGCTACTGTCAGTGCTGCCAGCTTCGGGTTACAGAGTCACAGTGTCTGTTTTTTATTTTTTTTTTTTTTGCTCTCTCTCTCTCTCTCTCTCTCGCTTCTCGCTCTCCCTCTGTCTGCTTACAGACAATGCAATTAATGTATTGCATGTGGGGAGTGTTAGCACTGGATGCTTTTGTAGGTATCTGCATAGGTCCATGTGATGGCCTCTGCACCAATTGTAAGCCAGCATTTGCTAATTGCATACAGCCAGTTGTGTACTGATTGCAGTTCTCACTGTGATTTCAGGTCAGTGCTATAAAAGGGTATGTGGGATAGGCATTGCCCTTTCAGATTGTGAGGGCGGGGACCATGCTGGTATGCTGTGGACAGTGTTCTGTGAGTTTAAAGGTTAGTATCTCTCTCATGCTTCAGGCTGTGTTGTATATTCACAATTCTCCATTCCTCTCTCATGTTCCCTGTAGCAAGTGTGTATGCATATTGACTCCTACAACTATATATAGATATATTTATATATATATATATATATATATATGTACATATGCATACATATATCTATGTACTTTAACTGACCTTATTATCTACAGGCTGCCAACTAGCATGGCTGTTTCTGTTCACACACTACTATTATGGAAATCCAGTAGTTTTGACATTTATTTTAAATGACATGCTTTGTGTACTACACATCCTATATTCCCTTTACATTCATCCCTACTATTACATGTTATATTTATTTTAGCACAATGTTTTTGTATAAGAGTCAGGGCTTAGTGGTAGGTCATACAGATTAGTGTTTCCAAGGTCCTGGGTTCGGGACTGACAGTGGGATTTTATTTTGCTTTTGAACTGAGTACAGGACCTGTCAATCACAGTGACTAAGGCACTTTTAAGCAGTTGTAACCGGGCTAGCGCTGGTTTGCGCGGAGCTCATGCATGCGCACTGGCGGTTAGCTCTGCGCACACCTGCTTACAACCGCTTAACGGTGCTTACTCTGGCGCACACCCGCGTTAATTTCTTTGAAAGAAAAGAAAATGGGGAGACAGGAAAGTGGTGAAAAAGGGGTCACAAAGAGGGTAAGACAGTAGGGAAACAAGCTTGGGATGTGCAGGAGGGATGTAGGTAAGGCCCATAGCTGCCCATTCCTTCATCAGCAACAGCTGTGCATATGTATGTAATTTGGTGTGACATTTGAAACCTTCCACCCCTGAGATAGGTGTCAGGACAACAATAATACTTGTTGTACAGCCAATTGTAATTGATAGGTTCCATGTCCAGCAGACATGTGTGCGGAATGGGCAGCTATGTATGGGGCGTAATTTTTTTGTGGGTACAGAGTGCCCTTTTTTTTTTTTTTTTCAGGTGAGAGTGGTATGTCAGGTGAAGAAAGTCGGTACAGCTGGGGAGGTAGGTTGGGTAGGTAAACAGACAAGACAAACAAGACGCATACAGGGGCGGTGTATGACACGTGTGGGGGGGTTATACAATTGACGGGGACAGAGGTTTGGATATCCAGAGCCCATGAGCCCACAGATGGCAACAGTGGAACTGATATCCCCACCCATAGGCAGTTGCCACTGTTCCTTCACTGCCCAGGATGGGGCTGTGCTGGGGGCTGTGTAGGCAGGGCAACAGGCATGCCCGTTAGTTGCACCACCCGTGCCTCGAGCTGGCGTAGGGGCTCAAGGACAGAGTCCCGAATCTCCCTACGCACCACAGTCCGGACGCTACGGAGGGTGAGTGGTGGTTCTCCTCCGGCCACACTTGCAGAGGGGGGGGCAAGCACCATCCCCTGCAGCGCTTCCACCCGCAGGTGGCACAGGGCCACCAGAGGAGGGTCCGGACTCGGCACTAGTGCCAGGTGCACTCACCAGCTGAGGTGGGAGAGGTGGGTCCGCTGGAACCCGCCTTCCCTGTCATCCTATGTTTTGCATTATGTCATGACAGTTTGGGTTAGTGACATATAATACCATTCACAATTAGTTGTAACAGCATGCATTAGTATTCCCATTAACCAAACACCCAGATATTCACACCATTGAACAGCGTGCATAACACATGCATAATTTGAACAGAGATACACAGTCCAACAACATGCAGGGTTAATTGATGGCAACAGGCCATCAGGTGTGGATGTATGAACAGGGCAGATGCATCAACGGACATGCAAATATATATGACCCAACAGGACAAACGTCCAGGGGTGTTAATTGTGATTGCACATACCATTTTCACGTGGAATGGGTTATATGTGGTTATAGGGTGGGGTAAAGAAAGTAATATTAACACCTTCGAATAACAATACATATGCTGTACGTTTCTAATAGCTACAGTTATATACACACTACTGTTCTAACTACAGTTTCCTATATGATAACTATTTCACCTTGGTGATAGGACTGTTACTGCAACATCAGTATACATTTTAGTGTTCTTCATACACATTCATATCTAGCTTTGTTCAGCTACATCATCTTGCTACATTTGCTTTATATAGCTGTAGACAAGTGTGGATGTTTGGTATATCAGACAATCATCCTATCTGCGTATTTCAGACTGAGAGCAACATATCCAGATTTTGGGATACACATTCCACATGCAGCAACACTTTGAACATATTTTGCTGTTTGGTTTTGAATCTCACATGCATTTCATTGTGTCTTGACTGCAGTATACTTTATTCAGGGGTTATTACTACTGTATTGCTGGATTCATGACACTTTCTCACACTCTCTCACTTGCTTTCATTTTACTATTCAGGATGGTACTTCTAGGCTTTATTGACATGTTTTAACAGTAGTTATTACAATCCTTTCCAGCAGTCTCACTTCTGTCATGTTTCAGTATTTCCACAGGGATATATTTCACACATGTGATTTCATCATCTTCTGCAGCTATACTTTTCAGCCTGCTGCAGGTTGTGTACTATTTTCTTACAGGCAGGGCATTTTTATTTCAGAATATATGTCGGACAGTTTCATGTTTAGGTTAAACTTACAGGCTGAAAACTCTTGTAATCAAGCAATACTTGCATACACTTTCACACTGTTACTTGCAGATTGTATTCCTTACTGACTACACTGCACTCTTTTGCTGACTGTCATACTTTTATATTTCTTTACAGTTACTGGTAGTGGATTACTAACCTGCCTGGTGGCACAACCGCACCAGCCTATCGCCATAGGCTCTGCGGTTCACAGAACGGACACCTGCAGCTGTAATATAAATGAAGTAATATTGGAATACACATCTCCATAATATCAGCTAGTTTAATTTTTTACATACATAATTAAATGTTACTTAGTAGTGGGGCGTTGGGTGTTTGCTGGACCTCCTGGATCCAAAGGTTCAGTTGGTCCTGCTTGCGTCTCTTCAGGTCCGCATGGTGGTGACGGACCTGCTCACCAGTCCTTGGAATCCCTGTGGCACTGGTGAGATCATGAGCCAACCGGTCCCACGCCTCAGCCCTGTATGCTCCCCAGAGGACCTGGCCCTGCATGAGTTGGGCCTCATGATTGTGGACTAGGAGCCAGGCCATGTACCTGGACTCCTCAACACCCCACCTCTGTGCTCGAAAGCGACTACCCTCTCCTACTCCTGACATTCTGCCTGCAGGTCTGTTCTACAATCGTTTATGCTGTGTATTCCCGCCTATGGGGCTTATATAGTCCATTTTCCCCGCACATATCTGTGATTGGCCATTTTGGAATTGTATCAACTTCAGTAAACCTGCATTGTCATGCTCTAGTTTGTATTCATTCCTATATATTAGCTATTATTGCATTTACAGGTACTGCTGTCATGGCTTAGTGGTTTTGTACCTTGACTATGGTGTATAGTATCCTGGGTTCGAACCTGGCCACTGCTTTTTATTTTTCATGACTGTCTAGACATGCTGAGGGGTGTGTCTGTGTAAAGGCAGTTTTGATACGGCTTGCTCAACGTTGCCCGTCTGTTAGCTTGTTTGCGCGGTGCGCAGCTCCGCGCAAATGGGGTAAGCTGCTTTAAGCCTCATTTGGCTATTGGCACGCATATTACGCTCAGCTCAGTTAGGGGCACATAGATTTAGCATGTTAAACCACTGCTCAGCTACAGGCACTCATTTTGCACCAGTTAAACCACTGCTCATCTACGGGCAGATGCACTCACCCTGTTAAACTGTAGCTCATCTATGGGCACATCTGGCATTTTTTATTCTTTTGTTACCTCACATTTCTTCAATATAAATGGGCTATTTCATTACATTTTACATAAGTTGTGGTTTTATGTGTACATATTTGTCCGGGACTTGTTTCCTGCTTATTTTGCAAAAAAATAAAATTGGTGTTGTGGTTGCTCGAACCATGAATGCCTGCTCTGCAGCCAACATCTCTACCGCTACGCTATTGCTTCCTGGTTTATTTTGCATATTTAGTTCTTATATGCTTTCCCACTGACTGCTAACTGTAGCTGTGCTACGGGCACGCCCGCGCAAACGAGCGCACTCACGGTTAAACATCTTTACAATTTAAAAAAAATATATAACATGTTCATTTATATTTATTTTATGTTCATAGTCTGTGGGGGCATGTGTTGTGTTCTGTTTATTCACATTTCCGTGGACTCTGTCGTGGGTGTTTCCTTTGGGTACTTTTCCTCTTCTGGGGGCGTGTCCGCTTACAGGGCTTGGCCTACGGACACGCCCCCTACTGTTTTACACGGACCGTGTTGGCCTTCAGTGTGATTCAGCATGCTCTCATTAATATGCAGAGCATGCTGACATCACTCCGTTTAACTGCAGCCTCCGTGTATGAGTTATAACTCTTACACGGAGGCTTTGTGAATCCTGCCCAATATATAATGTACAATGTACACAAACCTCCACCTTTTTCAAAATGCAGGACCGGACAATCAGTTATACTAAATCATCTATTTAAACTTTTTAATTTTAGGATACATGTTAATGAAATAACTTCATTCAGACCTGGTAACCTACTAGCATTTAGCCTAAGTTGCCAGAGTAGTTCTAATTGTTCCAACAATAGTTGAAATGGACTCCCACTTACATCAGGTGTGATCTGATCAATAATTCTAAAGGCAAATAAGTGCCCAGGACTACCATTACAATGTCTTGCCAAGGCGTTCTCCAGTTTTCCTTTAGCAATACTGTGCAGATGCTCGTATACCCTTTCCTTTAACCTTCTGTTGGTTTTACTGGGCTAAATACATCACTGACTTAGAATTACAGTTAAACCAGCCATTAACTTTATAGATATTCCCTATAATCGAAAATGTACTGCCAGTCACCATAAACTTACAAAAATTGCAGACCTCACATTTGAACATTCCAGGTGTTCTAAGACATGTCTTTCCCACTTTCCAACGGGGCCTTCAAATTTTTACCTCTTCAAAATGTAACCATTGGTTTACTCCCTACTTTTTCTAAAATCTTTGTATCTGAACCAAAAATGTTCCAATTCTTCCTCAAAATGTTAATAATCTCATTGGCATCAACACTAACTGGGCTAATGAACTGTAGTTCTCAAGTCTACTACCACCCACTAGTGACCCATCCATAGGAGGTTCTGTAAAGCTCAACTCATTGTAAACCTCTACATGGTTACACAAAATAGGTTTGAACCACCCTGTTTGTCTTTTAGTCTGGATGTCACCCACAGACTCAGTGACCATACTAACTGGGCACCCTCTGTGGATAAACATGTTAAGCAGAACATCACACTCTTCTAAAAAGACCTTTTCCTCAGACACCATTCTGGCAGTGTGGATTAATTGGCTCTTAATGACAGATATTTTCTGGTGGTGAGGATGTAAACTTGTATAAAAAAGAAAGGAGATAGAGTACGTTGATTTACGATAAATTTTGGCCACTTACTTTTTTCCTACTCTGTCCTTAAATTGACTTCTAAGTAGGCAATAGATTCTTCATGGAAGATACTAGTAAATTTCAAAAAACTAGTGGAATGATTCAAACTATCCACTTATTCTAAGGTCTCTTGTTGTTCACCTCTATACAACAAAAATGTCATCCAAAAACCTTGTATAAATCACAATTTTTTCCATTGTGTCCTTGTTGTTAAACAAAAACTGATGCTCCCACTGGGCCATCATCAAGTTGGCAAAAGAGGCCCCACATGGTGAGCCCATGGCTGCACCCACTTTTTGTAAGTAAATGTCAGAACCAAATAAAACAAAGTTGTTAGACAACACCACATCAAACAAGTCTTCCATGAGTCTAATTTCACTAGAAGGCTTCTATATAAAGCCAGGTGAACCATTAGATGATGCCAAGGAGAATTTCTAAACTATTACTTGGATTCACTTAAAAGTTAAGAGAATATCAGGTAGAACAAATCAATGTGTGTTGTGATCAAAAAGAAGTATTGAATTTCCTTAACTTATGGCTGCCAAAATTTCTAGAGTTACCAGAGGCTTTATCTTTTGGTATAGAGAGAGCACATCGGACTCTCACATCAGGAAACAGTACCAACAGGAAACAACCTAGATCTGTCATAGTAAAATTCCTATCATCTTCAGATAAAGACTAAATTCTAAAAACAACCTGGTCAAAATCACCTTTAAAATACAATGACTCTGTTATTCGCTTCAATAATGACTATTCAACAATGGTAATTACCAAAAAGAAAGGTTTTTTACCTCTAATTAAAGAA
>NC_056736.1:195467971-195472971 GCF_019279795.1 Protopterus annectens | reverse complement strand
TCTCATGTTCATGTATATAAGTTAAATAAAGGGACGAGATATAACGAGAGTTACAAACATGTTAATACAAAATAGAATTACATTTAAACAAACCATGGTTTGAACAATAACATCGTGTCCTGGATATCGTATTATATCTGATAACCTAATAGAAATGTTGTTTATACACACAACCTCTGTTATCTATGTTAATAGTAAGGCAGTGGGCTAAATTACATAGTCCTTTTAAATAATCTGTTAGACATTTGCCTTATTTTGGAATGTAAAGCATATCTTGAATCTATTAGGTTACATAGGTTTCTTATTAGATATGATATGATATGTAGAACGTATAAACCTTCCAGATAACACTATATTAGGACAATTAATGATTTCATTAGAATTTGGTTATCTTAATGTTTCTAACTTAAAGTACATAAAGTACGTTATTAGTGGAGTTTGTACTCTGTTGTTACAGTTTGGGGTTGATCTCAGTGACAGATGTCATTGGGATTGGGAGGTTATAACTCCAGGCGGGGAGCATTGTGGTGTTTGTTTTTCTCTAGTGTATGTAATATTTTTTTTAAAAAAGAGTTTTTTGACATCCAGAGTAGCTTATTTACAGAAAATATAGAGAATAACGCTCAATGAATATATATTTTCCTAAAGACATGAGATTTAATATTTTTACTATGAACAAATTCACTTTTTTTGTGGAAATTTTCACATTATACATATGATATTGATATGTTACTAACACATCTTTCAGGTACAATTACATAATATGACTATATTGAAAGGTATGTCACAACATAAATGGTTTGAACAATCCATGTAAAAGAAGTAATTTGTTTAAATATCTAGCTTTTCATAAACCTAATATAGTATTCTTACAAGAAACCCATTTAACAAAAGATACTATTAAATTTCTAGATACAAATACATACACAAATATAGTAAGCTCAGAATGTACGAAAAAAAGAGGTGTAGCAATACTGTGGAACAAAACATTACCATTACCCACAATAATCAAAACAAACCAAGACAATAAAGGCTTTCTTTGCTTGGCTGTAATTGAGATGGGTAAGAAACTATATACATTAATAAACAACTATTGGTTACCTGGTATTGGTACTAATACTATTAGACACATGTTGAATCAAATAGTTTCACTATCTGAGGGACATATCATTATGGCAGGTAACTACAACTGTATCTTAGACCCTAAAGATACAACCACTTCAGGAAAAAGAAAAATTACAGCACAAGCTAAACAACTTATAAATTTCATAGACTTATACCTACTCAAAGACATACATCATTTTGCGGATCATAACTCATTACAATACACGTTCCATTCTAATAGATACAAAATATATTCTAGAATTGATAGCATATTTCTTTCCACACAGATAATGAATAACCTGACCAATAGCAAAATTATATCCTGCCCAATCTCAGACCATCATACTATCATATTTGAACTTAATATTAATAACACCCATAGTGTCCAAATTAAAAGGATTCCAGCATATCTCACACAACTTAAGGATTTTCAATTATTCATAACAGAAGAGACACAAAACGTCATTAATATAAACTCAGCATCAGACACACATGATATATTTATTTGGGATGCCCTAAAAGCATATTTGTATGGACAAATAAACAAATGGTTTCATAATAAGATGAAAATATGGGATAAAGATATAAGAATAATACAGGATAAACTGGACTCACTATGCACAAATAATAAAGACAACTTGTCTTCAAAGAATATAAGGCATGAGATATGCAAACTAAATGAGGAATACTGACCTATCCTACATCATAAAACAAAGATAATGCTAGAAAAATATAGCTTTCTTGCTTATTCTGTAAATCCTAAGCATCTATCAAACCTTAAGAATAAGACCAAAAGATTAAATAAATATAATTATATTAAAGAAATACATTCTGCAAAAAAGAAAATGGAAGTACATATTATGCAAAATATATTAGAAGAGTTTAGATGTCACTTTGATAAAATTAATCAATCCACACAACAAATTCAAACACAAGATAACGTAAGAGATTATATTAACAAGAATATATATAAAAAAACTAAACAAACAACAAATTGAAGTTATTGATAAACAAATTACTTTATCAGATATACAAAGTCAAGTAAGTAAGCTTAAACTAAACAAAGCTCGAGGTAACAATGGAATTATTCCTGAAATATATAAGATAATGCCCAAAATGGCTATTTCCTTACTACACAAAGTATATAATTTGGCCCAAAGTGATAATAGTACACCCCCATCCTGGAAATATGCATTTGTATCCCCTATTTTAAAATCAAATAAAGACCCAAAATTCTGTTCTTCATACAGACCAATATCTTTACTGAATATCGATTATAAGATGTTTATGAATATATTCTCAGAAAGATTGAATAAATTCATACCCCACTTAATAGACGAAGACCAGACAGGATTTATAACTAATAGAAGTACTTTTGATAATATAAAATGAACCCTAGCTATTACAGACTTCTCACAAAGGAAGAAAAGGAACTTATCATTAATTAGTCTTGATATTAATGCAGCTTTTGATTCTATTAACTGGATCTATCTATTTACTCTTTTGGAATGCTTACATTTTTCACATAATTTTATTAATCTTCTAAAGTGTTTATATGAAGAAACCTATGCATATATCAAAATAGGGTCATATATTTCCAATAAAATATCTATTACAAAAGGCACCAAACAAGGATGTCCTCTCCTCTACTATTTACTTTGATCATTGGAACCCTGGAAAAATGACATAATAAACAATAAACAAATAGAGGGTTTGGAAATGGATAAAGACAATATAGCCAAAATCCAGATGTTTGCTGATGATGTTCTTATCACCACAAAGGTAAATGACTCCTCATTCATGTCATTATACGAATCAATTAAAACGTTTCAAATGATATCCGGTCTATCATTCAATGACAATAAAACAAAAATTCTACCCATATATCCTAATAATAAAAAAATTAAAAAAAGGATGATAGAAAATAATACATATCACATTGCTAATGCAGAACAAATCACATATCTTGGAATCATTCTTGCCAAAGACATTAAATCAATAATTCAATTAAACTATAACAAATGTTTACAAAATATCCAAGAATTATTTTCAAAATGGAATACAATAATATTTACTATTGAAGAAAGACTAACCATTATAAAAATGATAATTCTACCTAAAATCTTATACATAATACAATCCATTCAAATTCTACCCTCAAAAAGGTTTATACATAAACTAAACACTTTAATACTAAAATTCTTTTGGTCACAAAAAAACCTAGAATTACTATTAATCAACATACTAACAGCTGGAAGAATGGTGGAATAGCTTTCCCAGATCTAAATCTCTATTTGATTTCCACTATAATCAGATCAATTTCTCAGCTCTTAGATATAACCTATTTAGCTAAATGGAAATCTTTATGGGAAGTATCAGCCATGGAACTTATAATGAGACCAAGATCATATCAACTAGAATTCATAAACACACCTTTTATAAGGATCTTAAAAGAATATTTTATCACACATACTAATCCGAAGTAAGGATACCTATGAAGAGAATGAAGAATGGAAAGGCAGTTGGCCCAGATGACATACCTGTGGAAACATGGAGGTGTTTAGGTGAAATGGCAGTGGAGTTTTTAACCAGATTGTTTAATGAAATCTTGGAAAGTGAGAGGATGCCTGAGGAATGGAGAAAAAGTGTTTTGGTACCGATTATTAAGAATAAGGGTAATGTGCAGAGCTGTAGTAACTACAGAGGGATTAAATTGAGCAGTCACAGCATGAAGTTATGGGAAAGAGTAGTGGAAGCTAGGTTAAGAAGGGATGTGATGATTAGTGAACAGCAGTATGGTTTCATGCCGGGAGAGAGCACTACAGATGTGATGTTTGCTCTGAGAGTGTTGATGGAGAAGTACAGAGAATGTCAGAAGGAGTTGCATTGTGTTTTTGTAGACTTGGAGAAAGCATATGACAGGGTGCCTAGAGAGGAGTTGTGGTATTGTATAAGGAAGTCAGGAGTGTCAGAGAAGTATGTAAGAGTGGTACAGGATATGTACGAGGGTAGTGTGACAGCAGTGAGGTCTGCGCTGGGAGTGATGGATGCGTTTAAGGTGGAGGTGGGGTTACATCAAGAATCAGCTCTGAGCCCTTTCTTATTTGCAGTGGTGATGGACAGGTTGACAGACAAGATCAGACAGGAGTCCCCATGGACTATGATGTTTGCAGATGACATTGTGATCTGTAGTGAGAGTAGGGAACAGGTGGAGGAGACCCTGGAGAGATGGAGATATGCTCTAGAGAGAAGAGGAATGAAGGTCAGCAGGACTAAGACAGAATATATGTGTGTGAATGAGAGGGAGGATAGAGGAATGGTGAGGATGCAAGGAGTAGAGGTGGCGAAGGTGGATGAGTTTAAATACTTGGGGTCAATAGTTCAGAGTAACGGTGAGTGTGGAAGAGAGGTGAAGAAGAGATTATTGGCAGGATGGAGTGGGTGGAGAAGAGTGTCAGGAGTGATTTGTGACAGATGAGTACCTATAAGTGTGAAAGGGAAGGTCTACAAGAGGGTAGTGAGACCAGCTATGTTATATGGGTTGGAGACAGTGGCATTGACAAAAAGGCAGGAGTTTGAGGTAGATGTAGCAGAGTTAAAGATGTTAAGATTTGAACTGGGTGTGACGAGAGTGGACAGGATTAGGAATAAGTATATTAGAGGGTCAGCCCAGGTTGGAAGGTTTGGAGACAAAGCCAGAGAGGCAAGGTTACATTGGTTTGGACATGTACTGAGAAGGGATGCAGAGTATATTGGGAAAAAGATGCTAAGGATGAAGCTACCAGGTAAGAGGAAAAGAGGAAGGCCTAAGATAAGGTTTATGGATGTAGTGAGAGAGGACATGCAGGTGGTTGGTGTGACAGAGCAAGATGCAGAGGACAGGAAGAAATGGAAAC
>NC_056736.1:195420471-195462971 GCF_019279795.1 Protopterus annectens | reverse complement strand
AATTCCCTAACCAGTCCCCAAACCTACAACTCCCTTCCCACACCCTAACCCTAAAATCTCTCTCCTGCTACCTAACTCTTAATCTCACTTTCTCCCAACCCCCCATGGCTGCTTGCCTAACTCATATTTGAGATAGAGCATGAAAAGCAGCCTATATGAACTATAAAACACCCACTTACTTTGGCTTCAAGATAAAGCTATCCAACACTTTGGATTATATTATAATCATAGAAAAATAAGGTAAATTACTATAAAAATCCATTAAAAACCATCCTCTCAACAATATTAAATGTATTGCACCTATCTTTTTAGGACCTGGGTTTTCAAAAAAGGAACTATTCTTATTAAGATTGGGCCAACTGGCGCATTCTTTTTTTTTGGGGGGGGTGGCATTGGGGATACTCTATTGGTTTGTTATTAATCACATGACTATGAGAGGATTTAAATAATGATTTTACTTTGGTACGTTGTCTGATGAAGTTTTATGTACAAGATGTAAGTGCTTACATTCTAATTTTTATTTTATTTTCATTAAAGCTTTCATTATTTTTCTTGAACTTCACAGTAGTACACTTTACTTTCATTGTGAACAGATACTGAACTGGTCCATGTGCCGTGGTTCCTGTTGCTTAAGAAAGTTGCTTAGGAAAGTAAATGTAAACATTAAAAATAATATGAAGAAGGTTTTACCTCAAAGGGAATTTATCTGTTCAGCAAATGGAACAACAAATGGAACAGCACAAACTGACTGTTATCCTCAAATCCCCAGAGAGTAGACCTCTTTTCGGTATCAGGAAAGCTTCCTTCAGCTCATAAAGAAATAACAGTTTTGGCATGTGGTAGATGTCCTGAAGCTGTGGAAGCTGATTTGCTGTTATATCCTGTGGGTGACATAAATCATATAGTTTAGGCTACTGCAGCAGTGTTCAATATGAAAAACATCTTCAATGTTAGCCTTTTCAGACATTATAACACTTAAGAATTTTTCCGTCTTGAGAGAATAGTTACGGACACAGACATACTGAAGGAAAAATGTATTTTATTCTGTTAATAACAGTTTTATGATTATTCTGAGCTGAATGCAAAATGCTGTCTGTCTCAAAAATATTAACAAGTACTTTGAATGACTGTTGAGTTTTGTAATTTTGACAATTTTATTTTATTCATTCAGAGGAAGCAGTTATTATCATATAAGTTTAACAGTTTGGTGTAAATATTGATAACCAAAAGCAGTCATAAGGTACTATATTTTCAATACTCACACACACACACACACACACACACACACACACACACACACACACACACACACACACACACACACACACACTCACGCACGCACGCACACACACACACACACACACACACACACACACACACACTCACACACACACACACACGCACACACGCACATGCACACACGCACACACACACGCGCACACACACACACACACACACACACACACACACACACACACACACACACACACACACACACACACACACACACACACACACACACACTCATATAGACTGTTTGCTCAGTACTACGTTTCAACAGTATCAACTAAGACTTCTGCAGGCATGTTAGCACATATATGCTGCGATTCCTGGATAGATAATCATAATCTCATTCATTTTTATCTCCATATTTTCTTCCTTCCAGTAAGTTGAAACACAGTCCTGTGTGGTGTACAGACTACACACATATCTCTTTTTAATGATCTACAACATGGTCCTCTTTTTTACTTAATCAAATTACCAGTTCTGTTTTTTATACATTCATCTTATTCTCTTGACAGACCATTTTTATTTTCATAACACAACACTCTGACCTGGACATCATTGTTGCTATTGTATGTTTTAACCAAGGCATCTATCTCTCACAGATTTCCTGCTAAAACAGATTACTACATTATAAATTATAACTTCTTATTTTGCTTCTCTGAATTTAGCAATTCTTCCAGTACATGATGCATTGTGATTTGTTTTCACATCAAGTGTCAGACTAGATGACCTGAATATTAACTCTAATCTCATTCAGGAAGTGTCTTCACTTTTATGACAAGCGGTAGCCCATTTTTTTAATCTTTCAAGCTCTCCATCTGTCATTTTCACATTGTAGTTACATGAATAATTTATTAACACCAGATGAGATTATCATATTAGTTCAAAAGTTTGAGTAATTGTAAAATGCATACTAGTCCAATAAGATGAAAGGTATCACATCAACTCAGTTTTCCAGCTGGTTTACGCAGTTATGGTTGCCTAGAAGATCAATAATTGTCGGATGTAGTGTTTTTGCATTAAAGAACTCAAGTAGGAGCGCAGTTACCACTATAAAACAAGCATTATTATAATTGTAGTATGCAACATACCTCTCAAAGTTTTTGAATTTCTCAGAATGTCATTAGCTTTGCCTCACAAGTCTGGTTCATTCCAAATAAACTTTGTAGTTTTCTGGAAGATTATTGAGGACAGTTGTCATTAATAATAGCAGACAATTAAGTTTCAGAATTTATATCCCTCAGAAACTGCATCCTAATCAAAATCTAGCAACTTCTTCTTATCGAAGATTGATTTTTGCTCTTTATTCCTCTTTATTCCATTATTGTTTGGCTTTGTCCCTGAAATGAAAATGCGTAAATGTTGTGTACATTTTAAATATTATGTAAAACAGGCTGCAGGAGCCCAAAAAAGACCAAGAACCAAACACCAATCATTTTTGGTAACCAAGTACAGCAAAGGGAGGGAGTGACTGAAAATGTGGTGTCTTAAAAATCTGCTTTATTCAAAATGAGAAATGACTAAAGAGTTTAGCATTTTTATACAAATATATATATATATATATATATATATATATATATATATGTATGTATATATATATATATATATATATATATATATATATATATATATATATATATATATATATATATATACATATGTATATATATGCTTTTGTCCCACAGTACTCTGTATAGGACCTCATCAGAACTAAAAAAAATATTCAGACATACTATTTTTATACAATTATTTAAACAGATAAAAAGTTCACAGAAAATTACATTTGGCTGTTTATTTTCACAATGGCATTGAAGAATTTAGGCATGTAGATGGGAAAAGGGTAGTAGGTCGTAAAAGTTATTTCAAACAACCTACACACCCATTGATTCAGATATTTAAAAATGCCTGTGAAACAGATATTCATGAATATTTTGTCAAGGATTGTTTAAAAAAAAAAATAGTTTAATGTTTCTAAGGAAGAACTTGACTTACTTTTTTCTACTGTCACAGGACAAATCTATTAGAATCATGAAACCTTATAAAGGTGGTGGGGTGGTATTATTTTATACCATTGATTACACTGGGGAGATGTTTAACCTTTTATAGGATTCTACTACTTATATTCCTGTCTCAAAAAATGAAAGTAACATTGCTTATAAAAATATTGTTTGTATTAAAAGGATGTTTTTTAACAGGATTTTTTTGTCAGCATATGAATTTTTGAATAATGCATCTCCAATTATACCTGCAATTCAATTTTATAATGGCAAAAGGGTACAAAAACACCCTCAAACTTCCTTTTTGTCCTATTGTGGTAGCCCAGGGATCAAACACAAATCCATTGTCTTTGCAGACTACAAGTTTAAATCAGTTTTGTTGTTTCACTAGCATTTAGTCAAAGATTCTTGGGATTTTCTTATTAGATTAACTTCTGAGGTTTGGAATCCAAACTTTTTTTTTTGGATCATTGATGTGGTTGATTCATTCTCATCAATACCTCATGACCAGGTTTTGGAGTTGGATCAGGAAGCTTTATTAACATGTCCCTTTATTTTGAATGAATACATTAGGTTACTCACTTCCTTCACTGAGATAATGCTCTTTAATAATTTTATATACTTTGAAAGTGAAACCTACAAGCACATTAAAGGTATGGCTATGTGAGCAGGATGTGTTCTCAGTTATGGAAACCTGGTATTATTAAGTTGGGAGAAAAAAAAATCTTCACGTACAAATTTTACCATTATTGCAATGTTTACTTGCAATGCTTAGATGATTATGTGGGATGGTCTGGATGATTGTAACAACAGTACATCTTTTTTGAAATTTGCTTCCAGTTACAACAGGGAATTTATTCATTACTTCAATACCACCATTTACAAAACTGACATGGAATTTGAATTCAATTTATATCAAAAACCCATGTTTTCAGACTCTTGCTTACATTTTAGTGGCTGCCATTCACTTCACTTTAAAAATAATTTGGTAAAGGTACAATTTATGAGGTTGGCTAGGATGGTGGTAACAAAAGCCAAATTTGAAGAAGAGAAGTGCAAACCTTTTGCTATGTTTTTGGAGAGGGACTACCCACACCCATTTTTTTCACAATATTTGTGAAGATGTTACATTAGGGTGGGGACAAAAATATTAACCCCTGTTAGGTTCAGGTAAGTGTTTTGAACATCCTGTGGTAAACATTGCTTCTGTCACAAATGTTTGTGACAGGCCAAAATGACAAAAATTTATAGGTTATGTGCGAGCTCTAGCCCTGTGATATGGTATTGGATCTGATAGTAATATTATCATCAAAAATTGGAGAATGTTTAAGGTGAAGGATGATAATTACAATTTATTGGGTGATAAACCTTAATTTACACATAAACTTAGTTGTAATTTGAGGGACACACATTTGTCTACAGCCATAAAAATAGAGGAACTTTTAAATCTGGATGATCTCCATATTGTAAATATATTTTGGAAGCTGACAACCTCACTATCAGAGGTTACTATAAATTAATCTTGCAGCATGGCAATTGTAACACCTTCGGTAGGGTGTGCATTGCAGTGTGTACAGATTGTGATAGGTTTTATGTTGGTAAGACTGATAGGGCTCTTAAGAAAATATTGTATGAGCACTATCATGACATCAGGAATGGTCATCTTAAGAACACCATTTACATACATACATGCTTTTGTATGTAAAAAGTTAAAAAAATCTTATTTGGTATTCTGGAGACAGTTAAAAAAGATAAAAGGTAGGAGCTTGGAAACCTCCATAGAATATAAGAAATTATACTGGCAATTATGTCTAAATGTGACAGTCCCCCCTGGGAATAATGATTCTGTGACTATTTCACCAGTATTGAAGTTAAGAGCTGCAAAATCATAATTAGAAGTTTTGGATTACTTTCAACATCATTTGACATGAACAGAAGTCTTGTTATTCTATTCCCACTACCTTACCTTATCATCTTTATCTCTGCAGACCTTTCCTCTACTTTTTTCTTTTTCCTCCCTACTCATCTACACTATCTGATGAAACCATACCTTGCACACTTCTTATAACCTACTTCTCTCCATCCTTGCACTCTTCTTATAATCTACTTCTCTCCATCCTTCTTCATTCTTCTTTCTATAACCATAATATGAATACCATCTCTCAAACCAAGACATCACTCAATTTCTCATCACTGTCTCTAATCATGTAATCTCCAATATCTCTTTAAATATCTTAATAGAATTGTCTTGAGTCTCATTCATCACATACTAATTTATGTAACAAATAATATGACTATTGAGCTTTTCCTCACATATTTTCTGTAGTTCATATCACAAACTAATTTATGTAACAAATAATATGACTATTGAGCTTTTCCTCACATATTTTCTGCAGTTCATATTATTGTTTTTCATCGCACTCTACTGTGAAACATGCTCTATGTGTTTCACATTACAAGATTTTTTTCACTGTTATGTTTTGTAGTATAACATGATACTTTGTGATTTATAATATCTGTAGTTGATGTTTTGTAGTACAACCTGATACATTGTGATTTAAAATATTCATACTCGATTTTTGAAAGATTGTGATTGTGAAGCTTTTATGTCCAGGTCTCGGTTGAAAATGGAAATTTTCTGGCTCAGTTGTACTTTCTCAGTAAACAATTGTCAAATAAATAAATAAAAACCTTTTTTTTTATTCATTTTTCTATATAGAATTTTTGGTGTATTTACATTTGTATTTTTAACATAAGTATTGCATTACTTTATCAAGACTGGTATCATGCCTCAACTTCAATGATGCAGGTGTATATACTCATTTGGCCATTTATTTATTTTATATGAACTTTAGGATATTATGGTAATATTTGTTCTTGTACCAAATATTTAATTGCTTACAAGTATTCTTTGCATATAAGGGTCTAAGTCTCTATGTATGCTTTGGAACCATAACATTTTTAGTTTGAGGCATTATTACTTTAAATCTTTATGAATAAATTTTATTTGGATGAAGTGGATCATGTGATCTGTTTATCTATTTAATTAATTGTATAAAAAAGTGTATGCCTGAAGGGATTTTTAGTTCTGATGAAGTCCTATTTAGAGTACAGTGGGATAAAGAATGCATGTGTTTTGTATGAACATGCTAAACTCTTTTACTTGTTTTTCATTTTGAATAAAGCAGATTTTTTATGACACAAAATTTTCACTCAGTTCCTCCCTTTGCTATGCTTGATTACCAGGAGCAATTGATGTTTAGTTCTTGCACATTTTTAATATGTAAAAGCCAACATTACAAAAGATAAGATCATATTTTAACAAGTAGATGTGAGAATGGTGATAGTTTGAAATCAGAGTTTAACAAAGCTATATGTGTCTACATCCTTAGATCATACACAAAGAACAGCAATACCCATATCTGTATTTACAACATGTCTTTCAGTCAGCTTCCTCCATAAAGCACCCTTCCATGATATGTGGTGGTTGAATATCTGCATGGCTAGTTAAAAATAACCTGTCATCTTTCATGGTATCTTTGCAAAGACAAGCACAATATAGTCTGTAGCCTTTAGGCTTAATTTATACACATCTGTAGACTGCTGGAGATGGTGCAAAGCAAACATTTCATTATGCCAATAAACTGTTCAGATGCGCATTAGAGTCAGAAACATGTGCAACTTTTCTCTGCAGTCTTTGCCTGTATGCAGCACAGTTCTCCTTTACATTATCCTGGTATGGAGTAACACTGTTACACCTGGTTTGTACGGTACAAAATATGACGACAATGCACAAGACCTTCATGCTTTCCATACTCCACAGTTCACCTTCTTCTGCTGTACTGCAGAAGTAACAGTAGTATGACAGTAAGCACATGCTAGGAATCACATGTGAATAACATGTTCAGGCATCCTATTATCAGACTTTGGCATTCTAGCAGAACTCATGACAGCAACCTTTTGCAAAGTATGTGGACTCTGTGGACTCTGATATCTGGTTCAGTGTCAAGACATTGAACACTGCTCCACTAATCACACATGTAGTGTTAGTCTCACCAACGTACCAATTTTAGTACAGATGTTTGGTACTACCTGCAGGGCAGGGGTCGATTCTCTCTTTGACGTATCCTCCACCAAGACTTCAGCTTTTGTATTCATCTCTGTCAGTATTACAGAAATATGTTATTTGCATGTTATATCTGTGAAAATATTATCAATATGCAGCTTCTGTTTTCTTCACCATAATAAGTTACTCAGATGTTACTTTATTCATGAAACAGAGAAACGTATTTTCTTTAGAATTTTTATGTTAAATAAAAATGAACAATTGCAGCTAATGCATTTCTGACTGTTTTTCAATAAAGAATATCTGTTTATTATAATATATTTTAAATAAGTTGTATTAACATCTGTTTTATTTTTTTTTTGATTTGTATGCAGATCTTACATATAACCTCAAACCTACTCTTAAAATGTGATTCCATGTGTATGTGTAACAGAAAAAAAATAATGCTAAAGTATTTATGGTTGGGGAGGAATAATGGTGAAGGATTACTTAGCATCTGCAGTATTTCAGAGATGCAAAAAAATGTAGAAGCATCAGAAAGTACACTTCATTTAAGGACATGTTAATGGTTCACCTTTGGAAGCTAAGCGCTTTGCAGCTGGCAAGTTCATTTTTCTGTAAAGTTATCATTACAGTCGCCTGCTGAGTGTCAGAGCTATTCTTGCAGATTTGCTGCACGGGTGCTCTGAAATGTCAAGAGCAAAGGGGAGTGCCTCCTCAATGAGCTACAGGGAAAGCACTCATCCCATCCCATATCCATTATCTATAATATAGTGTTCCTTCAAGAAGCGCAAGGCAATTTGCTCAAAAGGGGGAATAGACTGCATGCATGAAAAGAAGAATAGTTAATCTAATGGAGAAGTAGACAGTATCCTGTATTTGGAAATGCTACTATGTAGGCTTTTAAAATATGATAATTCATACTGTATCTGTTAATTTAAAAGTACATTAAAGAACAAGGAAATATGAAGTAAAAATATGGTAAAACTACTAGAAGGCACAAAAAAAATAAATTACAGAGAAATGCACAGCAAAGAATATAGAACGAGCATAGAACCAGTGAGTGGAACCCTTGCAATACAGCAGCAGTATCTCCATCTTTGGATTAATAATAAATATGCCTTCTTTACATCTTACTTGATGTTAAAATTTTCTAGTTCTATAGCAGGGTGAGTAATATCATTGCAATTCCATACCAAATCTCCAATGAAAAATAAAATGGCCATATTTTTTTCATGTAAATGGAAGGCCAGCATGTTAACAAATAAAATTCAGTAATATTAATATTACTTCTACTACTGCTATTAATACTAGTACCGCTACTGTTAATAAGAATAATGAGTTTCTGCTTTTTATCTGATGTTTCTTAAACAATCATGCTCCAGGGGAAACATTACTTTGTACTATAGAACACCCTTGATAGTGGAAAAGAAAACATTTACACATTTGCTTTGAAATAAAGAATGTAAAATTATTTTTTTAATAATTTTCATAAGCTTCTTCCAGCAACATGTTTAACTTTGTGAGTGTGTGTGTGGCGGTGGTGGTGGGGCTGGGGGGGGGGGGGGTGAACCAGTCACTTTCAGACCTCACCACAACACCAAGGTAGCTTTATAATGCCAGGCTATACCACATCATTTTCATATCGTATATTTTTCCAGTAAAGGAATATATTCAAAGTCATGCCCTCTGTCATGCCTATGATGGTGAACTTATTCATGATGATATATCCAGCATGCTGCCAGTTTTTTTTTACTGACTCATACAGATTATATGCACCCAAGTATAGATGTATACCTTATTCTGTTCCAAGTTGAAACCAGCTGTATTGCTGGTAATGAAATATGTAAACCTAATGACTTTCAATGAACATTTTAGAGTCAGCTTAAAATACAAACATGTAATCTGAACATTTGGTTCAGTGACTGTCTTGATTTCCATTTCAATACCGATGTAAATCTTCCATTGTTCTTTTACAACTACATGGCTCAACATCTGTGTACTACTGTACTCAGCATAGGCCTGCTCATTTTGCTGTGCACAGTAAATTGTTGGGAAATAGTAGGCTTTCCCTGACACTTTTTTTACTCTGCTGCTGATATAGAAACTTTGGAACTTGTGTGCTGTAAATATTTGCTGCTGTCTGAAGTTTATCGGCAGTTGTCAGATGTCTCCATCAGATTCATATTTGAACAATTCTCATGCTGTTCTTTCTTCTCTTATTGTAGGTGATCTTTCAAAGTACTTGGTCTATGTAGTGCTACCCTGAACAGTTTAGAATTTACCCCACTATATCTCAGTAAGTGCACTGGTGTATTTTAGTTCCTTACAGAAGCATGACAGATTTTCAGGTGCAGAGTTTGAGGTTTAATTAAATGTATTTATACAAACCCATAAAGGTGCTGATTACTTTCAAAGAAAAGTAGGAGAAGTAACTTGTTTTAAAGAGAGAAGAAATGAGGAGTCCCGTTCGTAGTTCTGGTTGTTTTATTTCAGCAACATGTTTTGTGTTTGTAAGATGTACCAGTACGAGCAAAGATCACCACACTGATAGTAAAGTTACTTAACTCTTTGTCTACACAATCCGGAATAATCACCATTCAGGTGTTGTTTGGTACTGAGCTCCATACATACTTCATAGTATCACAGAGAAATACATTGTATAGCACTCAGGGATTGTTACAATTCTTCTGTAATGCCACAGAGACCACCAATTATGCTGCCAGGTCATGGTTATCCACCTCTCTGTTGAGTCAGGCATGGTAACAAATGGCAAACCTGCACAGGAAGTATAGACCAGCTCATACAGAGCCACAACCTGTACCACTGCCAGACCCGCAGAGGAACAAGAACTAAAGTATATTATTACACATATATATCACTAACACACCATGACACGTACACACTGGAGTTCCATACATGCCTATACCATGACAGTTGCACAGCGGAGATCCATACTTCCTCATGCAGCATATTGGATATACCTTCATGAATAACTATGAACACTGTTATGTTCATTTCTCACTTTTCACTCCCTGTAAAAGAATGTATGCTCACTTCAGTACATGGCTACAACATATAATACAATGAGAGGAAGAAAAAAACATCTGTCTAACCTTCCCACTTTTAAACAGGTCATGGTAGTGTCACTGCAAGTTCTTGTACTAGTAGAGCATTGTTCACCAAAACAGATGGCTAACTTTTCCTGTGGCAGTTGCTTTCTAGATTGTGTACATAGATAGGTAGGAGGTTGGATGCTGAACATGAGAAATGTGTGTGTGTGTGTGTGTGTGTGTGTGTGTGTGTGTGTGTGTGTGTGTGTGTGTGTGTGTGTGTCTGTGTATGAGTGTGTGTATGAGTGTGTATAAGACTTGAGGGTTTATCCATTCCGGGGATCACTTCTGTGTCTCTGCTCGACAGTGGCACAGGAAAATAACTTTCTTGGGTGGCATAAGCCAGGGAACCTTGTTGGCTAGGGTTACGTAGGTCCTTTGGCCGATAGACTAGTACCTACCCATGAACCCATGAACCTATGAACTATGAACTTCCCTGATGAGAATACACTTAAATTTGCACACAACTCCCTTATCCCACGTTTAGGTTTGAGGAATGGTGTAATGGTTAAGGTGTGTACCTCAGAGACAAGGCTTACAGGGTTTGAAATTTGCTAGGCTTAAAATGGTTACAAGGGCAGCTAGCCTAATACATAACTCTGAACCTATGAACTATGGAAGTGGCATCATTCACCATCCAGATAAGCTTTTTGTCCAGCAGCTACACTACAGAAAGAGTCATCATAATTCCATATCAGACAATCAGAGAAAAGGAAAAAATCTTGCTTTCCCTCAAACACCCAACATTAGCTCTGCAATTAACAATGTCTGAGGAAGTAAAGACTGCTACACACATGCACTGGATGAGCAAAATGGTACCCTAACGCATACAGACAAATATTTCAACATAGTTTGATATATTTTGTAGCTCAGCAGAGAGGTATAACTTAAGCTTAAACACTGTAATGTTTTGGTGCTACAGTTCCACACATGCAATAAGTATAATGGTCACATTTCTTTACAGAAGTGGCAAGCATTGCTACTGCCAGTTAGTCTAGTCAGGGCATTGTCAGGTCCAGATATCATTTATGAGTAGTGGTGCTAAATTGAATAATTAGCATAACTTCCATGCCATGAGGCCCTTATTATTCAACATGAGGTAATGAGTGCCATATTCCACAAAAACACATATAGACAAAAACAAAATCTGTGAAATATAAGAGTTTACATAGTAAAGCTGGAAACAAATACATAAATACAGAAAGCAGAAATTCACCTGAAAATGTACTCCAGCAGTGGACATGACCTGTGGTATCTGTGAGTGGGAACATAACACAATGTCTGGCTGTGTCATATCCAGCGAGTGGGAACACAACACAGCACAACACAACAGAATGCCTGGCTGTGTCATGTCCAGCTGTGGAGTTGATGTAGATTGTAGGCAGAGGACACTTAGGATACTGGATAGAAGAAATCTGAAGACTTCTGCACATATTGTAAGGGGGGGGGGGTGGCTAGTGGCTGAGTGTATGTATCATTACATGGTACAATTAGGCAGAAGGAGGAAAGGGTATAGCAGCCCATGGCCCTAGCAGCAGTGCATACAGTGGATTTGTTTGTAAAGTACAAGGGTATCTAAGCCTGTTGCAGCATGGGAGAAGATAGCCAGAGGCCATAAAAAGAAGGCTTTCACAGATAGCTTGACATACCTATTCATTGACAGGTAAACCAACGTGTACATGGCTTGCTATTGATACTGTGAGGCAGGCAATGACTTCAAAGAAGCCATAGATGAGATGTATCAGAACCATGAGTTGCAGGGAGTGATGCAGGAAATGAATGCTGCAAGTGGCCATAGAAGTCTCTGTAACAGGTGCAGCTAGAGGTACCCAGTATGATACTCAAGGACATCCCCACTATAGGAGGTTGATCATCAGTACAGAAATAGTTCACTAAAAAGTAACATATCCTGCTGACCATGCTCTGAAACCAGAGTAGACTTTCATATCCAGGATAGCCTTGATGTTCAGACAAATCTACAAATTACCAGCCTAGTATCGGGAGGGGAAGTAACATGTTAGTACTGTCCAGAAAATGTATGCATGGTATGGGGCACAATAAATATGATGGGAATGATTCTCCATGGACATTCCACACATCTGACTTTTCAAATATCCCTAGGATGCAACTGCAATATAATACCTGCCACATGTCAAAGTATGTGCTTTTCCATATGCTATATGCATGTAGAGGTGTCTGCCACTATACATATCATATAATCATGTAGACATACATCTGAAAGCTGCCAAAGGCTTAGTGCTCATGTTTCACAATTTCTACTGTTGTAGGGACTATCACTAAAGAAAAATGCATGCATGATGTCAGCAAGTCTATTTTGGCTGACAATGGTTCTACCACTCACATAGCACAATCTAATGGCACAGTAGCTCTGTATCAAGAGACCTCTCACTTACATCACTATCATGACCAGGTGACCACATGCTTTGAAGCATCTGGCTAAATCCACATCACCAGTGTAGGATAACTAACATATAACTATAAGCCCTGACCAGGCTTTACATGAATCTCCAGCCAGTAGAGTCTCTGGCATTCATTTTGCCTCTGATGTAAACATACATACTAGTAGGAAGAGAAATGGGGGTTTGCAATGCCACAAGACACCAGATCAATCCTTGATCTGTGGACAACAATTTGTATAAATCAGCAGATGTTTAGATCAGTAATCCAGCTGCAGATAGTTGCTACTAACAGCACTGTTGAAATTGTAAGTGCACTTCATAGCTTGCATGGTGACGAGCCACACATGTGCAGTAACATTGCTAATAGGGACAGGTAACAGGTCTCTGGTAGCAAGCGTGCCCATCGTGGGTACTTTATTGAGAGACACGTCAACAACCCTCCATTTTTGCCACTTCAAGAGCTGCAGTGTGTGGCATAGCAAGGTCTGGATGTGAAGTGACTGGATCCAGATTCCACTTTGTCACACTAGATAGACTGCTGGTGAGATAACCACACTATTAGCTATGGCCCCACAATCTGCCATACCTGCAGGTATCAATTTCAAGGTTGTGGGTGGGCACCTCTTATGGGGTCAGTATCTAAGACCTCACACAAGACTGTTTGTAAATGCTGCCACAGTTACACCTATTTATTTCCTGTAGGCACAGCTCCATGTCTGCATGGAACTATTTTCTGGTTCAACGGCAAGAAAGCTCAGTTAGCTACTAACATGGGACACCTTTGCAGAGCATATTTTTGACCCCATATTTCTGCAAATTTCTGGCCACAGACAACATCATGACAAGAGAATGCAGGCCACCACAACTGACATCACCAGCAGTCATGACGTGAGAGATCAACCCCAATACTGGGGGATGGTGATCCCTGATTCCTCATAATCCTGTTACAGAGATTTTGGTCACTGAATTCATCTCTCCTGATCCTATGCTTTACGATAATACTCCTGTCAGTTGTCACTGTGTCCTCCTCAACCTCCTGAGCAAGTAAGGATTACTGTTCTTTGCCACCTTAACCTTCTTGGATATAGTTATGTTAGCAGCACAGTATTGTTAGTCCATACATTACCTTGCATAGCTTGCATGTGATAATGCATGCATCAATTTATTCTGTGTTTTTTTTTGTCATGACCCATAGTTGTGACCAGATGTTATCCCTTCACTGTTGTCATGATATATTTTCCTATTTCCACCTTGCATGTCAATATCACTGCTACCTCTGTATCCTTGCACTTTACAACCTGCTGTCTCACTACTATTTCTACTGGGGTCTCCTGGAATGTTTCCCACTGCTTTATCATTTTATAATGTGTCATGCTACGTAACATGATACACCACAGAAATTTTGCTGCAGTGCATAGTGCAGTGCCCAGTTGAGTTGTCAGCACACCAGGACCATCTCCTGAGTTGTCCAACACAAAATCAATAACATGTTTCTGCAATGTTAGTGTTGTACCAGAATGTCATGATTATCACTCTCCACAGGTCCAAAGCATTTCATGCATCACAACATTCTTCAATGTAATCAAGTAAATAAACAAACTAAAAGGCAAAATGATGTGAAAAAGTACAGGACATCTAGAGTGTAGAGAGAATAACACTCCTCTAATCATACCCATTTGCTGCTTAATTTACTTATTTTGTTCTGTTTACTATCACGTATAATTTTGATTTTTTTTTATTTGAACTGGGAAATAGCGCTTTAGAAATTGTTCAAAAAATTATACATTCATACTCATAAACAAAACAACCTAATCTCCTATGCTAGCATTAGCAATTTAAATGCAACTTAAAGTTGCCATGATTTTCTGCTCTAGTCAATACAGTATATTTGCTTGTGGCATCTTTCTAGATTCAGAACATATCAGCATTATGAAACAATATGGATGATTCTGACTTTTTAATAGTAATGAAAAGTCAATAAACATATATATTTTAGATGTGTATAGCGTTCCCATCCAGACAAAAAAAGTTATACATGCAACCCTGATGAAAGCAATATAGTGAAGATATGTTGTAATATAAACCATCACAAAGTTACCCAACTGTATGGGCAAGCATTCAGATCATACCAACATCACAGCATTGTTCTTCCTAAGGCAAGCTTGTGCCTCAAGGATTACATAAATGTTTTGATACCTCTGCTTTTGCCTTTACAAGTATTAATCTGATAAATAAAATAACCCATCAAATATGCATTTTCTTTCTTTCTTTCTTTCTTTCTTTCTTTCTTTCTTTCTTTCTTTCTTTCTTTCTTTCTTTCTTTCTTTTTTCTTTCTTTCTTTCTTTCTTTCTTTCTTTCTTTCTCTCTTTCATATTTATTTGTTGTTTATTCAACTAAATGTCTTCCATGGTAGAGAAGATGAGGTCAATTTGCTTATATAATAACAAGAGGAAGAAAAATACAAGGTTTTCACATTCTCCGTTAATATACTTAGAGGAAAGGTAGCTTTCATACATTTACAATGTTCAGGTAACATGAGATAGAAATGATAACAAGAATTAATATTAAACCCAAATCAAGTGATCGGTTGCTTCACAATTACTATGCACCTTCCACAGCTGTGTTTGAGATGATCTATTATGCAATATTTCTAAGATTAAAATAGATTATGAATACATTTTGAGAGAAACAACCAGCTGTATGGTTGTAACACCTTTAAGAAGGGGTTGCTTGACTTTTTCATTAAATCATGTTTGTAGGACTTTTAAGAAGAAGCTGTTTGATTGTTTTAGTAAATCAAGCCTTTTGGTACTTTATTCATTCTTTTGTGCATACCCATTGTGTAACATTCAGGTCTGTGGTGAAGATTCAGTCTCAACCAGAATTACAAATTTATAATGCAAAGAAAACAGTCCTGGACAGGCAATGGGTTATTATAGGTCATGCTCACATACTCCTAAGGTTAGCCAAATAATCAGTTGGTATGTATTTATGATGCTGGGGAAATTGAAGACCATAGCAAAAAAATCCATCTGAATGCAAGGAAAACATGCAAAGTCCTCACTGTAGACACCTCCACTGGGACCTGAATTTGGAATCCAGTTGCTGTGAAGCAGCAGATCTAACTATTATACCACACTGCTACCCAAGATGTTAGAAACCAAGACATAACTGGTATAATTTCTAATAGTAAACCTAATGGCAAAGCAAAAGGAAAGCAAAAATATTATTTTGTATGTCAGTCAAGATAATGATTCTTTCATGTCTCTTAAGGTAATCACTAGGACATGCTGACCCATAATGTTGCAAGATAAAATATCATTTGAGGGTTTTTTCCCATGGTCCAGAGTGACTTTAAGGAAAGACAAAACAACTATCACTTTTATTTTTCACCTGCAATTCAGAAGAAGTACAGAAAAAATAATATAATGTTCAATTTATTGGCTCCAGAAAGTTGTCTTTGGTTGAAATGCCTGATAAGCATCTTGAAGATGAAGATTGAAATGAATAGTCAAATAGGAAAGACAGTTCTGCTAATTACAATTTTAACATTTTAGAGTAAATATGTAGTGCACTCTGTTTGATTTTGTTGCAAGAAAAGGAATGTAGAAAAACACATAGCAAGCTACTATCAAAATGATTGGAAAAAGTTAAGGCAAAGAAAGTGTATTCTATGAAGACATCTGTTTTGAAGCATATGCTGCATGGATATGAGGAAAAACATTCAATAAAAAACATACTTTTTTTTAATCAGGCTGAAAAAAGGAATAGTCAAATGGAAAGTCAAATGGAATTCTAAAATGTGAAATGCAATATATTTTTCAAACTAAAAGCACTAAACTAAGACCTGAATTTGATGTATTTGTAGCCTAAGTCAAAGGTATGTTTCTCCATATTTTTGGGTAAACAATTATTGTAAATTTTATTTAATGGGTGTATTTAAAACCATTGTAATATTAGTAAAGCCAATTACTAAGATACCTGACAATCTATGTACAGCGTGATGAATTTCACAAGTAGAGTTTGATTTGTTTACTGTAAAGATATCTGTACTGAAGTATATGCTACATGAATATGGGAAAATACATTCAGTATAAAGGATCCTATTTTTTATCAGGGCAAAAAAAAGGAATATTTAAATGGAAACACAACTGGAATTGCTAAAATATGAAATACAATATAGTTTTCAAACCATAAGTGCTATATGAATACCTTAATTTGATGCTTTTGTAGCATATGTCAAATGTATATACCATCATCTTTTTGGAAAAACAATAACTGTAAATCTTATTTAATGGGTGTTTACAAAATCATTGTAATATGTGTAAAGACAACAACTAAGATCCTTGAGAATCTATGCACAGCATGAAGAATTTCACAAGTGGAGTCTTATTTGTTTTATTGTTTTTGAGAAGGAAGAAGGTAAATGTGAAATACATGAAAAACACTAAAGTAATTTCCTATGCACAGCAGATCAGACCTCAAAACCCTGTGTGATAGCCATTAGTAAAACATTCATAGAGCTGTTGTGATATATCTAGCCACAAAATGCAAGATTTTCAATGAACCCTTCATCATCATCATCATCATCATCATCATCTCTTTCGGCTGTTCCCATTAGGGGTTGCCACAGCAGATCATCTGTTTCCATTTCTTCCTGTCCTCTGCATCATGCTTTTTCACACCAACCGCCTGCATGTCCTCTCTCACCACATCCATAAACCTTATCTTAGACCTTCCTCTTTTCCTCTTACCTGGCAGCTGCATCCTTTTCCCAATATACCCAGCATCCCTCCTCAGCACATGTCCAAACCAACGCGATCTCGCCTCTCTTGCTTTGTCTCCAAACTGTCCAACCTGAGCTGACACTCTAATATACTGATTCCTAATCCTGTCCATCCTAGTCACACTCAGTGCAAATCTTAACATCTTTAACTCTGCCACTTCCAGCTCTGACTCCTGCCTTTTCATCAATTCCACCATCTCTAACCCATATAACATAGCTGGTCTCACTACCCTCTTGTAGACCTTCCCTTTCACTCTTACTGGTACTCGTCTGTCACAAATCACTCCTGACACTCTTCTCCACCCATTCCACCCTGCCTGTATTTTCTTCTTCACCTCTCTTCCACACTCAGCATTACTCTGAACTGTTTATAGCAAGTACTTAAACTCATCCACCTTTATCAAATCAACTCCCTGCATCCTCACCATTCCTCTACCCTCCCTCACATTTATACACATATATTCTGTTTTAGCCCTGCTGATCTTCATTCCTCTCCTCTCTAAAGCATATCTCCACCTCTCCAGGGTCTCCTCAACCTGGTCCCTACTCTCACTACATATCACAATGTCATCTGCAAACATCATAGTCCATGGAGCCTCCCGTCTGATCTCATCTGTCAACCTGTCCATCACCACTGCAAATAAGAAAGGGCTCAGAGCTAATCCTTGATGTAATCCCACCTCCACCTTAAACGTATCTGTCACTCCCACTATATTCCTCACCAATGTCACACTACCCGCGTACATATCCTGTACCACTCTTACATACTTCTCTGCCACTCCCGACTTCCTCATACAATACCACAACTCCTCTCTAGGCACCCTGTCATATGCTTTCTCTAAGTCCACAAAGACACAATGCAACTCCTTCTGACCTTCTCTGTATTTCTCCAACAACACTCTCAGAGCCAATATTGCATCTGTACTGCTCTTTCCTGGCATGAAACCATACTGCTGATCACTAATCATCACCTCCCTTCTTAACCTAGCTTCTACTACTCTTTCCCATAACTTCACGCTGTGACTGATCAATTGTATCCCTCTGTAGTTACTGCAGCTCTGCACATCACCCTTATTCTTAAAGATAGCTACCAAAACACTTTTTCTCCACTCCTCAGGCATCCTATGACTTTCTAAAATTTCATTAAACAATCTGGTTAAAAATTCCACTGCCATTTCACCTTAGCACCTCCATGCTTCCACTGGTATGTCATCTGGGCCAACAGCCTTTCCATTCTTCATCCTCTTCATAGCTGTCCTTACTTCCTCTTTGCTAATCTATTTCACTTCCTAATTCACTATCCCCACATCATCCAACCTTCTCTCTCTCTCATTCTCTTCATTCATCAGCCCTTCAAAGTACTCTTTCCATCTACTCAACACACTCTCATCTCTTGTGAGTACCTTTCCCTCACTATCCTTTATCACCCTTACTTGCTGCACATCTTTCCTAGCTCTGTCCCTCTGTCTAGCCAATTGGTACAGGTCCTTTTCTCCCTCTTTAGTGTCCAATCTCTCATATAACTCTCAATATGCCTTATCCTTAGCCTTCGCCACCTCTTTCTTTGCCATGCGTCTCATCTCCTTATACTCATGTCTACTTTCTTCATCTCTTTGACAATCCCACTTCTTCGCCAGCCTCTTCCTCTGTATACTCTCCTGTACTTCCTCATTCCACCACCAGGTCTCCTTATCCTCCTTCCTCTGTCCAGATGTCACACCAAGCACCTTTCTAGCAGTCTCCCTTATTAGCTCTGCTGTAGTTACCCAGCTATTCGGAAACTCTTCACTGCCTCCCAGTGCCTGTCTTAACTCTTCCCTGAACTCCACCTCACGATCACCCTTTTTTAACTTCTACCATTTAATCCTTGGCACTGCTTTCACACTCCTCCTCCTTTTATTGATCACCAACGTCATCCTACAGACCACCATTCTATGCTGCTTAACTACACTTTACCCTGTCACCACTTTACAGTCTCCAATCTCCTTCAGACTGGCCCTCCTACATTGGATATAATCCACCTGTGTGCATCTTCCTCCACTCTTGTATGTTACCCTATGCTCCTTCCTCTTTTTAAAATACATATTCACCACAGCCATGTTCATCCTTTTCGCAAAATCCACAATCATCTGACCTTCTGCATTCCTTTCCTTAACACCATACCTACCCATCACTTCCTCATCCCCTCTATTCACTTCACCAACATGCCCATTGAGGAACACTCCAATCACTAGTCTCTCACCCTTAGGTACACTCACCACCACTTCATCCAACTCACTCCAAAATTTTCTTTCTCACCCATCGCACACCCAACTTGTAGACCATATGCAGTAACAACATTCAATATTACACCATCAATTTCAAGCTTCATAAACATCACTCTATCAGACACTCTCTTCACCTCTAAAACCCTCTTGGCATACCATTCCTTTAGGATAACCCCTATCCCATTTCTCCTGCCATCCACACCATGATAGAACAATTTGAACCCACCTCCTATACACCTGGCCTTACTTCCCTTCCATCTGGTCTCTTGCACGCACAATATATCAACCTTCCTTCTCTCCATCATATCAGCTAGCTCTCTCCCTATACCAGTCATACTGCCAACATTCAAAGTTCCTATCCTCACTACTACACTCCTAGCCTTCCTCCTCTCTTCCTGCCTTTGGGCATGCCTTCCCCCTCCTCTTCTCCTTCGGCCAACAGTAGTCCAATTTCCGCCAGCACCCTGTTGGCTAACAGTACTGGTGGCGGTTGTTGTTAACCCGGGCCTCGACCGATCCAGTATGGAAATGTGAAATGTTCTCCACATAAGTAATTTGGCAGAGGTTTTATGCCGGATGCCCTTCCTGATGCAAACCTCCCCATTTATCCGGGCTTGGGATAGGCACAAAGAAATGCACTGGCTTGTGCATCCCCAATGAACCCTTAAAGGCTTAAAAAAGCAGCTCACTGTTAAACTTGCTTTGGCTATATAGCCATGTTCTTTAAAAATAGCTTTGTTTTCAGCATTGTTATAGTGACAGAAAGAGATGGTCTTGCTGAAGTACGCATACATTTTGCTTAGAATCCCAAACTAGCTCAATATACATGTGCAGTTCATGGATTACTTCAATTATGTTCCCAAACTGGAGAAAAGACAGGCTTCTTAAGCCTCTTTCTGATGTTGGAAATGTGCTCATCAAGCTCTTGTTAAGCGCCCTTTCAGGATTGTTAAGCACTGGTGTCATGCTAGAGTGCTAACAGTGCTCAGAGGTAACAAATAAGATCAACAGGAAATTATCAGACACATCTTTCAGACATTTTTTGCAAAAGTCCGAATTGTTTACCATATTCCTGATGCTTGGCTTTGTTGGCATTCTCTGCTCATCACTCTCAACTGCTTACCTCAAGAATCAGGAAAACAGTCAGAAATAATCAGGGTCAATCAAGGGCACTTTTTAAAATATTAGTACTATTATTTTCAGACAATGACAGAATAAGAGAATGTGAATTAACATGCAGTTCTCTGAAGTAAAGAAGTCTGTACATTTAATTATTGTTACTGTTTCAGGAGTGTAATCTATCACCTTTCCTTTGAAAATCACCAATTTTAGGAAGGTTAAAGAGGGACACAGATACATTTTTGAACCCAAATCAGGCATCTCCCTGAAATTCATAGACAGCTGACTTGTACATCTCTGTATGACATAATTAGCGTGCTATGGCTTTTTAAGCTGTAAAACACTTACTTCTCCCATTCTGTTTTCTTTTCTCTGATTTTTTGTAGTATGTGGGAGTAGACGAAGCTCCACATACTACAAGCAACTATGGCTAAGTCTATCTCATCATAACAAGCAATATTATGCTCCCTCAACATGGATGGCAAATCTCCTGCTTCATTCTCAAGGTGAATTTCTTGATAGCTATATCTCAAACCTATATTATCCTGCTTATGATTGGAGACCTGATCATAATCCTGTATATTGCAGACAGCTGTCACTTTCCCCATGCTAAAAAAGACATATATAAAAGGGTACATATTAAATTTGTTGGGACTTACACTGCTAAGTCACAAAAAGGAGCAGAGAAAGACCAAAAATACAGAATGAACGTAAACCTTGAACATTGCTTTTAACTCATCTGTAAACTACCTAGGGTTGTCATTTCTCCCTTCCAGGCTTACTGCAGCTCAGCATTAAAAGTAGTTGAGCAATTTTGGCCTGGTTTATATAGGAATTTATAATAGCAACAGCTTTCTGTAAACAAATGCCACTTTTCTGAAAAGGAACATAGATTTTTAACAGTTTATGTAATGCCATCTGAGTAAAATATCTTCTGGCATTGTATTGCATTCCTCACCATCATCATATATTGTATACCCACCATATGCAGGAACTAAAAGTAATGGAACTTTTTTGGTGAGTTATTTTTATGTTCCCTTGTAGATGGCCATCATCTACTCCTAGTGCCTTTCCTCATTCACCTGGTTTACCAAAGCTGGCTTTTTCATCTCTTCTAACTCTATCCATGTTCAGTGCCAAGGAGGAAACAGAGGCATTCTGGGACAGTGTCATAATGCTGCCAAGAGAATCTTACTGACTAAGGTCTAACCCTTCCTTGCAGATTTGGAACCTAGTAATAGCATATCAGTGTAAGGTTGTATGTCTCAGATATTTTGCTTTTTATTAAAACTTTTGTACAGTAAATATGGATATACCACCATTTCTGTTGAACAGAGGGGTAATGCCCTGACCACAGTCCAGGCAGTCTGGATTTCATTAATGACTCAGGTATCTGTCAGAATAGAGGGGGAGGATAGTCATTACCATTCCAGATGGAGTATGTGGTTCAGTGGGTGTCTCCTTGTGATGCTCCATAGTGGGAGATGTGGAGGCATAGGCTAAAATAGGGAATGAGGTGGGGATAAGGCTGAGATGACACCAATGAGGGTCGATGCATAATGCATCCCGCTGAATACTGGCCCCTCGGTCATATCACCAGAAATAAAAGAAGGGGGTAATGGGGCAATGCATATTTATTTATTTATTTATTTATTGCAGTTTGCTTACCAGGATGGTCCTGGGGAGAAAAGCTCCATTAATACAAAGTAATCAATTACAAAAAATTACAAACATGACAGCAGTTACAGAGTTTACAAAATACTTGATAAGGCATTAGACAAAAAACATAGTATCAATTATAGCAATTAGCTATTGTTAGAGGGAGAAAGTACCTGAAGAATTCTCATTGCAATCAAGTTAATAGTCTAAAGATAACTAGTTCCATCAGAAAATTCTCGGCTAAGGAGGCTGTAAAAGATAGAGATAAATAGTAGTAATGGCTGTCATGTTGGATTAGAGCACATTCCCACTGTGAGATTAGCTGTGAGTGAAGCAAAGTTTTAAAGACAGAGACTGTTAGCGGTACAGAGAAGAGATGGGAGAGAATTCCAATGGCGTGCGAGATAGAAGGAACGAAGAAAGTAAGAATCCCCCCATAAGATGTGTACATCCAGGCCCCCAGAATGCCCTTAAGATCCACAATGACCCCAGCCTTACCAGAGATAGTTTGGGGGTAATATGGGTGGTTAGCAAACCAGACAATGGATGTAGGCAACTGGCTAGGGAGTCTTAAGACAATGCAGCAGAGAGAAGACAATTATCCAAAAAAAATGAGTTTCACTTTACTAACTGTAATATTTTTGAGCTTTTAATAGCAACTAATGTAACAGCTCTATCTTACATTTCTGAGCACAATTTAATCATAGTGTTTTGTTTTCAAGAAATACTAGAAAACATTAAATCTATTGATAAATAAATAATGCACTTCTGATGTTATAACAGCAGACCATAGATAAGACTTCATGAATTATATTTTTGTGTTGTGAGAGAAAAGGCATGCTTTTGTAAATCAAATATAATGACATTTGCCATTGGTATGCTGTAAAATTGGAACAGGAGTATGCTGGAGCACAATAATGCACACTCACAAAACATTCTAAAAGCAAAACCAGAGCTATTGCTTCATATATGAAAATATACTAGTTTAAGCAACTTTTACATGCAGGCTTTCCAAGTAGCCTTTTGAAAAGTTGCACCTCCATTGACCAGAGATTAAACATGCATGAACTCAGTTGTTTGCACACATGTACTCACTTGTGCATAGTCATTGACATACTCTCTCTCTCAACACACACACACACACACACACACACACACACACACACACACACACACACACACACACACACACACAGACACACACACACACACACACACACACACACACACACACACACACATACACACACACACACGCATATCCCAACATACACACTGCCTCTGAGATCCAGATTGGTGATCAGTTATTTGCGCACATTTGATGAAAGGATTGAAGGCAACACCTGTTTTCTTATAAATACTGTTTTAGTTCTTCAAAAGAAAAGAAAAACAAAACATATACTCTGACAAGTACCACAGTGTTTGACCTTTAATCAAGTAAGGAAACTTTTAACTATTTTTATACTAAAAAAATGACTAGCATATTATGCCTAAATATTCTTTCAACACTTACTACTGATAAAATGATATGGGCCCTTACCAGCAGCACCATTTTCTGTGTCACATTCACCTCCAAATCTACTGCTGTAAAACAAAAATTAAAAAAAAAAAAATATATATATATATATATATATATATATATATATATATATATATATATATATTACTGCTGTTAGGAATATGTGGCTGAGCACTTATATCATGACTGTGTTTTTTTTTTATTGCCAAACCTGATAACTTACTATGTATCAAAGATGGAAATGAAAATTAAACATTAACAATCAGAATGTCATCTTTAGACTCTAGATCTAGTATTGCTCATACTTTTTATTTAACATTTAAACAAATGTATTTATTACTACAGAGATGTACTAGTAACAGAATTAATCATGAACTGTTTGAAGTGTGTTTTGTGTTTTTATTTCAAAATCATATTTTAATTAATTTTAAATTAATTAAAAAGAGAAATTAATGTTATGTCAGCTTACCATGATACCTGATGCTCTGTGATGCTATGCTAATATCAAACATGATTTCAGTGTGTTAATAGGCTAACATGAGAAATTTAAATGCAATGCTTGATTGATTAAATGGCTAATTGAATGTATTTTTTATTTACTTCTATATGTGTGTGAGAGACAGAGAGAGAGAGAGACACAGAGAGAGAGAGAGAGAGAGAGATTCCCCAGCATGACACTCTGTCATGGTAATACAGTCTTATACCGGCTGACTACATGTTTGACTGGCATCAGTTTTCATTGTTTTGGGTTTTCATTTCAGAATCACATATGAGATTCACTCTGCATGACATTCTAGCATGGTAATGCAGCCATTATTAAAGTCTGTATGACCAGGTATGTTTGACAAACATACTGCCAAGTGCCAACATTTCTTTTTTCACTAGCTATAGCTCAGTATACATAGTAGTCAAACATGCTAATAACATCTGATGTGGTTAATCTTTTCTAAAAATAAAATAGACCCTTACATCTAACCTGTGATAGACACTACAAGGCAGGACAGATTTGGAAGCAAAGCTGATTGATTTTGCTGGGCATCTATATAATTTTTTTGGATAAAGGGAGTGGAATAGGCCAGCAGTCTGGGGTAACACTTGTTTTCATGCTCTGTTGTACATATAACTTTTTTCCAACCTTTTGCTCTGTGTATATGATGATACCCCTCATCTCTGGCTGTCTGGCAGATATTGCAAATGTATGGCCATATTTTGGATTATTTAAGTACCAATACTAATGGTAGGTTTTACACAATGTTTGCTAAGAAGCACTTTAATAAGATCTCTAGAACCTTAGCTCCTTGTGGAATCAACTATTATATTAACTTATTTTACAATACCTGTGTTACAGACTCAGAATAAATGTTTTACGTTTATTCATAAATGCCTCTTATATTGACTGTAAGGGATTGCATCAAGGAAGGCTAATATTCCTTTTCATACACTGGAGTTGGGGTAGGGATCCACAGCCATTCATTTACTCTACAATTTTTGGAAATTTTGTGAATACCTTTAATGAATCCAAATTCAGTAAGGTTTCTCATTGTACTATGGGAGTTTACTTCTACCTGATTGTGAAACCTTTCTGATAACGTGAACCAGAGGAGATGCATTGATATTTTCCTGCATTTAATGAGGAAGAGGTAAGGAAAACATCATGCTTTCTTGCCATAATAAAAAAAAATGTAAAAAAAAAATACCTTTTCAATCATGTTGTCATGGCTATCCTTGAATTATCTTTTCCACTTTCATTAGCCACAGTCAAACATTTCAGAATAAAGCACTCATGTGCCTTTTCTCCAAATCCAGTACCCCTGCTTTACTTATTTTTCTATTTTCTGGCACTTGTTGGCCACAATTTAAACAACTATCACAAAGTAAAATACTGCTACTCTTGTAAGAAGTTGCTTTTGTAACTCATTTAATTAGATTTACTATTTTTTTTCCTGACATTACCTGACAGATTCACTATACATGAAATACAATTACTTGTCATTAAGAATATTTACAGAAACATCAGAATGAGGTTAAAAATTAATATTACCTCAGATCAAACATAAGTATGTTGCCACACCAGCACAGTTTTAGTTCTTGTAAGGTGAATTTTGGATTCAGGTCATAAATCAGACCTAACACATCCAGAAAATGGAAATCATATATAATCTTTTAAAATAAATTCTCATTTAGAAAATATTTCCAATTTTCAAAATCAAAAGAACTTCCCATAGAACATTTTGTGTTACATAGCTTAGATGCATCATGGGGCAAATGACATTGCATAAGGTGCAGAAAATTATAATAATTAAAAACCAGTACCTTTTGGAATAAGAGAAATCTCCCCTATAAGTTCTATACAACACTACTGACTGAAACATATAGTAAGGTACCTTTTATATGATGTCACTCCAACAGCAGATAATCAAATATCCTGCCTCTTCACAGCTGTTAGCAGAACATCATTGCTTCAAAAGAAGTAATGGCTTTTAAAAGAATAGTTATCTATCCAAATTCCCATATGCCCCTGAAATAAATGTTGTGAATACATTGCTCTGCACCCATCTCCCTGATCCTCCTTGTAAAAAGGTGACACAAGCCTGTCTATAGTAGCTCCTCAGCTTCTCACTGAGACAACATTTCTTTACATTTGAACATTATTAAAATATCTTGTGTAATATCTTGAGTAATAATATTTGACAATGACAGTGATAATGAAAAAGAGTATTTTGCACAGTACAAAGAACAGGTTCATGTTTGTTCAGTATAGCATATACTCCTAGGTAATAGTTAGAAGATCTAGCATGTGATATTTGGCTAAAAAGGCCCTTCCACCACAATATGCCCAGTGCAATTTGAAAATATGCTGGCCACTATGATGATGGGCCTCACAATTGGCTAATTTGCATGTTTCCTGAATCACAGGTTGTGGTACTACCCTGGTGCTCATGTATTGAGTAGAATTCCCCCTCCATTCACTATTTCACACACCCATCATAAACACATACCCACCCACTAAAGTCTCTGTGCCTGTCCCTACCCTACAGTGGTCAATCACACACCTGTGATACTTTAGTGCCATTATGCCACTTTATAAGAGTTGGACCTGGTGGACAAGTGCATACCCTCATCTGTTGTGATTCCCCCTTATGATGCAGTTATCATTATAGCACCTTAAAGTGTCAGCCCTGGTGGTGTAGTGGTTTCCACCCACCATACCCCATACTAAAGGTGGTGCCATTACGACACTTCAGAGTAAGCTCTGGTGTCCAGTGGCTTACCCCCCTCAAGTAATGTATGTGCCTTAGTGCACTTTAAGGATTATTCGCTGATGTCTACTTTATCCCCATAACCTCTTGCCCCATAGTAATGTTGGTGCCATTGCAGCACTTCATCCACTTATCTCTGGTGTCCTCTGGTTCACACCACTTCCCAGCAACCATAGTAATATTGATTCCATCATGGCAATACATTTCCTTGTGGTCTTCTGGCCTGCCCCACCCCCTGATCCCCATACTGGGGTTGGTGCTATTACAGCACTTAAGGCTGTTTCCAATGATTCCTACCCTGCTGTTCTGTGCCATACAACACCTTTTCCTTGTATCCAATATATCCCCACATCTCTGTAGAAATGTTGGTGCTGGTACAGTATCCTCAGGCAAAGATATCACACCTTAAAAAGTTTAATAAATAAAGCTTTCGGGTCTACACCCTTCATCAGTATTCCTGGAATTCATTAACAATTGTGCAGGCTTCGCACAAAGTCTACACAAATACAGCATATCGGCATGATGAGCATCAGTGCTCATTGAATATGCATGCATCTCATCCCACTTACATGGTTAAAAGCACCATTTTGTAGCCAGCAGCTATGTTGACTACATAAAACACTGCAGGGAGGCATGAGCACACAATTTAAAAATAATTTTGTAGGCAAGCACATTAGCAAGCACATGAGGTAAGGGCAAGTTGATGCAAGGGACATTAAACCGGGAGAATGTACATAGAATACAATGCTAATAGTGCAGACATAAGTACAAGTAGAGAATAAACAGAGAAAATGTATTAAGTCAAATGAGTTTCAGTCATATGAAATTTCTGTCATCTGACAGGGATCTCTCTCTCTCTGTCTCTCCATATATACACACATATATATATATATATATATATATATATATATATATATATATATGCTTCAGTAGATCGAACATATTGCAAGTTTGAACCACATATGGCCGAGATCATATGTTCGAACTTGTAATAGTTCGAACACTGAAGTAAAAAAAGAAAAAACATCAAAAAACAAAATTAAATGCCCCCACACCCCCCTTACTTAAATATACCAACTCTGAGATCGCACTACATTGCGGAAAAAGGAAATCTTCCCATTCTGCACTTTACGGAGATGTCCATTCAGTCCGATCGAACATTTACAAGTTCAGACATATGGTCTCGGCCATATGTGGTTCGAACTTGTAATATGTTTGATCTACTGAAGTACACCCATATACATATATATATATATATATATATATATATATTGACTGCCCACATCATAACCACCACAGTCATTCCTTAAAAAAAACTCTTCTGGTTTGAACTCCCATAACATCTATCCTATAACCAATTAACCTTAGCACACAAACTAGTATATCAACCTGAAAAAAAATCCTGCCCTTCTAAATATTCTCCAACCCCATACCACAAATTGAAGTCTTTGGTCAGCAAATAAATCTCTACTACAAGTGTCCAAATCCACAAATATGGCAGGGGACTCGGTATTATCTCATCATGTAGCAACAAGGTGGAATTCACTACCTCACAGCATCAGAACCAACGCAAATACCAACCCATTCAAAAAGATTCTTAAAATTAACAAATTATACCTGGCTTTGTTCCTGTACTACTCCAGGCTAAGTAGTTTTAATAGTTTCTGGTCATAATTTTTCTTCTTCCCTGACTACCTCATAATCTTTACTCTCTTTCATGTCTAGATAATCTCTAACCTCATCTTTTTCTATCCAATCCCACCCCCCCTACAACCCCCTCCTCAGCTTACTTTCAGAAACTACAATGTCTAGACTCCAATACGGAGTTATATCAGATGATTGTATAATATAAATGCCAGATATAATAGCATAGAATGTAATTTATGGTGTACTGTATGTCTTGTATATTTTTTGTCTAATTTCTTGTATAAGTTTTGTATTATCTTTATATGTGGAGCTTTTCTCACCAGGCCTCCGCTGAAAATGGGTCTTATCCCAGTAGGGCTTTCCCAGTAAACAAATGTAAAATAAATAAAAATAAATAAATAAATTAGCAACTGGACTGGTCACAAGTGACGTACACTGTTCCAGCAGTACCAATGTCCTTAACATTTAAACCCATCTCCACACAGAACTTTGTCAAAGTTTTCTGCATCTGCTTTATTGAGATAAAGATAATATCCCATTATTTACAAATAAAAACACTTTGCTGGACACAAAATGGAAAACTTAATTTACATTTCCTTAGCCTTGAGTAGTGTCTTATGTTGTACAAACTTCTTTTGAGGTGCCACTACAATACCAGAGAAGTTATGATCAAAATTAAGTATAGCACTATCTCCTCTGCTATGATTTAAGCATAGAACAATACATTTGTCCATCACATTTAGCCTTGCTCCTTCTAGATCTACTAATTCATTTGATAAAATTATATTGATTTAAGATGCATATACTATTATGTAAGCAAAATAAGCCTGCACAAAGATTTGTTATCACCAACTATATGATATCTTGTATCAAAGACATTTTGTCTGAAAAAATATGCACAGGCCTTCCTCTTTTGTATCATCTGCTATTATTTGGAAAGGGCAGTGCTACAATTTTTGAGACCCATAATTTGAGATGTATGTGGAAAATCTTTCCAACTGCCTTTAATTTCCCTGGAGAACAAGACTTCAGCATGATATATTACATTTGAATAGTTCAACCCACATGCCATCCTGGCTGCTAAATGCTTAACCGGATGGAATTTAGTGACTGACATTAAACATTCTGCTGTGAACTACATATAGTTCTATGATCCCTCCACCAACTCAGTCATCTAAACTACATTGCGAAGTTGCATTTAGAAAAACATTCACTTCTACTAAGCCATAAACACTTGTTTTTTTGTTTCTGCTGTACTGATGCATATATGTTTATTAAATGTGTTAATGAATTTTAAGGTGGCTAGGCTTAAAACCTGTTATGAAAAAGATAATTTACTAATCTAGGATTTACACTGCATATGAACTGCTGGACAAAAAAAAGAAAGAAAATGACAAATATGGCACTTGGACTGCATGTCTTTTGAAACACAGTCCTGAGATAACCTGAAAGGATTATACTCTGAAAAGAAGGACATTTTCTTTCCTGTCGAATGAGGGCTAAAACAGTGTCATCAGTGTAATACTTATTTGGCTTATGGGTATGAATTTTACAAGTAAATGAAGAGCTTCTAAGAACATAAATAACAAATGAAAGAAAAAGCTGATTTCAGATATTTAATATAAAACATTGTGAGGTTGTACATATAAGTTAAGTCAGTCTCAAATTAAAAAAAAAACAGTTTACAAAAGTGTTATGTAAATATGTAGTAGGGTTACTAAAATTAACACAGGACTGAAATATATACATCTCTCTCTCTCTCTCTCCCTTTCCACATATATATATATATATATATATATATATATATATATATATATATGTATATATATATATATATGTGTGTATATATATATATATATATATATATATATATATATATATATATATATATATATGTATATATATATATATGTATATATATATATATATATATATATATATATATATATATGTATACACACACAGAGACACACATATATATGTGTATATATATATATGTATATATATATATATATATATATATATATATATATATATATATATATATATATACACATACATACATATATTTGTGTGTGTGTATGTATTGAACTTATGAACCCACCATGAATTATAATTTTGAGACACAGAACTGTATAAGTAATAAACAATTATACAATGATCCCCATTAATATTTCAAAATGTGCATGCTGATTGGTCAGTGTGCCCATTGTAAGTCAGACTTATACTAATGGAAAAAGGTCCGATCGCACTGACTTTTTCCATTAGTATAAGTCTTTTTTTTTTTGTTACAGCAACAGAGAACGTGCTATGTTAAACGGCTTTAACATAGCAAGACAGATTTAAAAAAAGCAATGGAGAAAGGAAGATCTCAGTTGCTTTTTTTAAAGCTGTCTCACTATGTTAAACTCCTTTAACATAGCGAGACACTTTCTAAAAAGCAACAGAGATCTTGCTATCTCCGTTGCTTTCACACACAGCTCTGATGTACTGCGTAAGCATATGCATGCGCAGTACATCATAACTGCCGCAGAATACCAGACAGCTGCAGAAAGGCAGCACGAAGGCATTATACAATGCCATTATTTAAGAAAAGTAAGTATTTTTTTTCCTTAAATAATGTCATTGTATAATAGTAATAGCCCACTTCTGGGTGTGGGTAATGCTCGATTTACCTACGGTTGTCTTTGGCCACTTGGGCTTCCCCTCATGACCAAACCAGACCAACCGTGGGTAAATCCAGCATTACCCACACCCAGGCATGGGTTATTGCTTAAATAATAGATACTAAAAAGGTTATCAGAATGCAAACTAAAAATGTGATATTTGAAAATATCATAATGGATTGCAAAATGTTGCTTTGGCAATAGAAGACCCCATAAGAATATACATTACTTTCAGTAATGGGACCAAATCAAAAAGAGGTTGTTTAAGGCTACAGATGAGTTAGCATGTACTATGAGGGAATGAACACAGCTTTTTAATATAAAGTTAAAAAACATGCCATATTTGAGGGCAGACTGGTTAGATGGTAGGTGTTGTTATGAACAAAAAAGGAGCATTTACAGAAAATGGTGCTTAAAGAGCTGAAATGAAACTTAGTACTACTGTATCTTGTTTCTGAAGAAGAAGAAGGACAAATTGCATAATCTTCAATGGATATAAAGTGCATAATGAAAAAAATGTCACTTTAATCTTTTCTGCAAATGTTATGTCACAAAAGTTAACTGTTTTCTGTTCAAGTGCAGAAATATAGTTCTGTGAAATCTGAATTAGATACTCAAAGTTATATATCCTGAATGAAAATAACTTTAGATAGTACAGCTTCAGAAGCTACCAATCTTGAATTGAAAACTAATGCAGGACAACATATAATATAGTGGAAATGTCAAACATGCAATGAATCACCATCAGATTTGCCAGTACACCATTGTAAAATGCAAGAAAAGCCATGGTCTGAACTGCATGTGAGTTATGGCAGTCATTATCTTGAGAAACATGCTTTTAGTTTTGATCAGCACTCAGTGTAAAGTAATTTGATATGCATGTGATGAATACTCCTAATTCATGAGGTATTTTCACATATGTAGTGATCCAGAAATAGCACCATCTGACAATGGATCATTTGTTACTTACGTATTATAGCAACCATACATTCTCGCTATCATGTTATTTACCTTATTGACTCCTTTCTCAATAACATTAATAATGTGATTGTGAGAATGCATGGTTAAAATACTCTTCCTCCTTCCCTGTTGCCAGGACTGTACTTACCTTCTGCACCCTCATTGTCACTTTGGAGAATGAAATATGTTTTAACTTTGCCAGATCTGGGCTGCAGCCTTCAGTTTAGCTGTAGCTAGTACAGATCATGGGTGGTCTTCTGTTGTTTTCTTTTTTTTTTCATTCCAGCTGTTTTCTTCTTTTTGCTTTGGGTCACTTTGCAGCAATGTGTCCAGGATGTGCTGTGCTGGATTATTTTTGATGCTTTGGTCCTGTCTGTACTTAAGGATCTGTTTGCCAATTGTAATTGGGTTCATTGTTTTGCAAACTCATTGAAAGACCACACAAATTCTCTTAAGCTCATTGAAACACCTGTGTATGGGGTAGGGTTACCACCTGTCCCACCTTGCGAGGGGCAGTCACTCTTTGGACAGTTGTGTCCTGCAAAAAAATTTAAAAAAAATGGTAAATGTCCTGAGATTTTAGGATAAACATATTTCTTATATTTTCTTTAATAGTTGCATAAAACAGTTTTATTTTGTATCTGAAACACCTAAATATTATAAGAAACAGAATAAGCAACTCAAATGCTACAAGAATAAGCTCTTATTTTGGCAAAAAAGTTAAGTTCTGTCCTTTGTACTGGCCATGGGTATGTTTTGCCCTGCAAAAATTGACATTTCTACAAAAAATGTCCCACTTTGGCCACTTAAAAAGGTGGCAACCCTAGTCTGGGGTGTTTCAGACATCTTTACTAGGGTTTAAGCCAGAAATATGGATGTATTTAAATATTGTCAAAAGTTTTAGCTGTGATGACAGGGAGGGAAAGATCACGAACAGGGCCGTGGAGAAGTACTTCAAAAGTTTATGAACTCTGAAAGTATTAGGTGCGACTGTGGAACAAAGGTTTTGTTAGGTATTAGGGTTGGAGACATTTTGCTTTGCTGACTATTCAGATTCAGTAAGGACAGACGCATATTATGCTATGTGGGTTTTTGTTTTGTTGACTACTCCACCGTCCATAGACTGTGGAGCAAGAAAGTAATCAATAAATAATGTAATTGCGAGAACCCGTGGTTGTGATAATATGTAAGTACTGATCATTTTACTGGTGTGGAATTTCCAACCTTTATGACAATAGAAGGCATTCGCCTTCTGATACCACACCATTTTATACTTCACCTAGTGTACTGACAGAGCTATATAGACACTGAAGATAAACATTAAGAAAATGAATCTTTAGACTATTTCAACAAGATTTTCTTGATTGTATGGTTTTACAGTTATCCCAAGATGATCATAGGTCAATCTCTGTCAGAAGTGCATGTACTTATCCAAAGCCATTTATCAACAACCCTTGGGGAAAAGCCTTATTGTTGATTGACACTATACAATAACTGATCAGACACAATGATAATGGGTTGGACATACTTATAAAGTAACTGTATACATTAAGATCTGTTGTAGTGTCAGGCTAATGTAAATAGTGTACATAGTTATTTAATATGTTATGTATAAATACTATGGAATACATTCAAATGTATTTGAAAAAAAAAATTGAGAAAAAAAAAGAAGTGTCTGTGATAAGAGGGCTGAGATTTACATTTGTCTTGTGTTTATTATATCAAAAGGCAAAATCCAGAGACAGAATTAGTCTTGAAATAGGCTTCCAATAAACATATAGCATTGAGATAGTCTGTATTTGGAGATGCAACTTATAAAAAAAATGACAGCTATGGTCCTCAGTGGATCATTGGCATAACAGAAAATTGTTAGTGTTCTGGTTGTGATCATTGATAAAGTTTAACATGCAGATGGGATGACAATTTAATCAAAGCAAGCTATCTAGATAATTACATTATTAATAAATCTAGGAAAGATATAGAATTCCTTCAGCAGCAAAGAGGTTGTAACAAATTTTCTTCTAGAGATGTCCTACATGTCTGCGGAAGTTGTGGCTGAGAAAGCTATATGTTGTTTGAAAACTTTAAACTAACCATAACCTTTAGCTTTCAAGGAATGAATACAGTTATTTTACAAAATTAATTATTGCCACCACTCCTTGATATTTGACCCATACAATGTTCATATGTAGCCATCAAAAATAGTATAATAGCTAGGTGGCAGAGGCTTTTTGATCTGGAAAGTATCGTGAAAGTGCTTTGGTTCAAGGAAAACTGTGTAGTCTGGCCAGACCTCCTTAATTATTAAATTATAATGAAACCTTGAAATAGTAAAGTAAGGTTTAAGTGCATATTGATGCTTCACAATGATGTGCAAAGTATGATTTTTTAATGTATATTACTGAATAAATTATTTACTTGGAAGAACTAATGAATACATGATTTACTTGGAAGAATATATTTATATAGGGAAGGATTTAACATCAGAAAGCTAAGGGTTATACACACTTGTCCATTATAGGCATAACCCGGACGTAACCTAGCTAGTGCTCACTGTGAAATGTGAAAATTTATCTGCAAGTCCTAGACCTCCCCTAAATCATTTAGTATAAGTTGTCTGTAAGACTGCTGGTAGAACTATGAAGACTGATGTTACTGCTTTTGTTTCTAATTAGCATTTGTTTGGAGTTTCAGTGCTTGCATATTTTTCAGAGCAAAATGCATGTATGTATTTATTAACATGTTATGGAAACCACTACGATTTTAGTGGAGTTTTGAGAAAGAGCAAAACAGGCATTAGTGCTAAATCATTTTAAGGAGTTTGGTCTTTATTTTAATATGTTAATATGTAACACACTTTACATTTTCATTGTTTTTAGCAGTGTGAATAATATGGCATGTATTTTATTTAAAATTATTTCAAATCCATGCAGCCATCAGCCACTGCTCATTAAATTGTATAATCCCTTTTATTTTCATTATCACACTGTTGAGCTACTCCTTGTATGAAAGTATGATGTTGAGCAAGAAAAATAATGGAGGGCATTGCAAACCTCTCAGTTTTCCTTATTTTGGAGGAACATATGCATTTTCAGGCATGATTTACCCATGCACATAATGTACCTATTTTTAGAGTATTTCACTGTCTCAAGCTAGATTAACCCTTTCACACAATGTTCTGGATTCCCTCCTTTTCACATGTGATTTTTTATGTTGTCTAGTACATAGAAAATCGCACCTCACCACCTGACCAACAGACTAGTGACACCAATAATTTAAAGAAAAAGGACACTCATCTTACACATATCTTTTTCAGAAGCAGAAATGAGGGATCTTGTGTGGTATAATTTTGCAATATAGTTCATAAATGTCTACAAATTTTACACTGTGTCTTTGAATATATGCTCATATTTTTTCCATCGTTTTATACTCTGTTTTTTTAACCATATTTCTGCATAGCATCCCACATTTCTACTTTACCCAGGAAGAGTTATATGCTATTTGGCATTGCAATTTATGATAATTAGGTGTCCACATCTTTGGCTGGATGTTCCTGTGTTTCAAAGGCTTGTTTACTGACTTTCATTATCTGCAATTTGAAAGGTAGAGGGACATCAGTTTCTATGAAACAGGAACACCAAAAACATCTGCCAGTGTAAAGCTCTTTACCAGCTCTGTAGTCCTGCTGATAAACTTGCTGATACAACCATAAATATCAAAAGAAGGTATAAGTATGCCCAGAGTATTGAGGCTAAATTTTCAGCAGCTACCCACTCTGTGATCACACACACACACACACACACACACACACACACACACACACACACACACACACACACACACACACACACACTCACTCACACAACTTATAATATATCATTTGTATTCATTTTTTTGTAGAACGGAATTGGCCTTAATGTATTACACTCCTGTTGCTGCAGGCATCTCTGCTGAAGATAAGCTCCTACAGGTAGAATCTGCATTTCCTACAGTGATTTATACTTGACTTCCAGAGCTAATATACTGTGCTGGAGTCTATAAATATTCTGCTGAAAGACTTCAACACTTTCTGTTGTTCTTAAGGATAAAGTTTGGTGTGTTTCTTGTATGCAATATTGTGAGTTCTGTTGCTTGTGGCTGGTTTTCTGAAAACCCTTAACTAGAGCATTAATAGCTTTTTCCATCTTTAGGAAAACATGACATTAGTATCCAGAGGAGCAGTCCTCTTGGTGCCATAAGGTTATCTTTGTGTGGACACACTATATTAAATGATTCCGCAGTTGCACCAAAATGAAAACTGTTCCTTTCATTGTTAGAGAATGTTTGCCTTGTATGGACACAGGGTATTAAGCAAAGGTAGGAAGGTTGAATTGTTTAGGACTGGTGGGGCAGCAACGTTGAAAGATCTCTGCCTAGAAGATACAGGGTCTATAATTCTCTCCTATCTTCTAGTCTCTGTGCTTTTCCAAGTGTTTTTAAGTATTTTCTTTTTTTTGACCCAAGACACATTGGCTAGAACTCTATACTTAAATGTTCATAAATATATACTGTATGTACATTTGCCTTTGTAGATGAAAAGGGTCAATGAACTTGGGCCATTAAGACATGATGGATAGTCAGATAGAAAAATAGAAAGACAGCTAAATAAAGTGAGACATGGTGGTCAAAGGTAAGGTTGCTGTCAACCTGTCCAGATCTGTCACCACTGAGTGCATACTTAAGGTGTTGCTATTGATGTGGTAGTTAGCAGGAACATCATTCTTATGGAAAGGGATGATACTACATTTTTTGCATTGAGTTTAAAGCAATGACTTTGGCAGCAATCATTTGTTTGTGTAAGACCTTCTTGTATGATGTTGACATCATTTGGAGATTCTATGATCGCTTCCAGTTTGTAGTCATCAGGAAACTTTGTCAGCCACAGACCTTTAGTTTTTGCTTGTACTTCAGAGAAACAGATTCAAAACAGTAGAGGTCCCAGGAATGATCCCTGTGGAACACCACTGGTTATAGTCTGCTGTTGGAGGTGGAGTCCCCTATTTTGACTTTATGGGTTCAATCAGTGAGCCAGTTAGTGACCCAACTAACGATATAAGGGCTGATACCTAGTTAGGTGAGTTTGTCAATGATGCCTAAGTGGGGGATAGTGCCAAACACCTTGGCTAAGTCTAGGTAGCCCGTATACACAGATTTCCTCTCATCCAGGGCCTTGGTGACTGTCTCAAAAAAGTCTACCAGGTTTAACAATCATGATCTCTCTTTGACAAATCCAAACTGAGTAGGGTCAAGTGTTTGGAGATTACCTATATCTTTGTTGATAAGGTCCATGATGATTCGCTCCATGACCTTGCAGATAAGGCCAGTCAGGTTAATAGGTTTATAGTTCCTGGGGTCAGGGGAAGCACCAGCTTTGTGCAAGGGGATAACAGTGGCTGTTTTCCATTCAGCTGGGATGAAGCCAGTGCTTAGACTGTGATTGAAAAGAGTACCCAATGGTGTTGCTAAATCTTGTTGGCACCCATGTAGGACACAGCCTGAGATGTTATCATGTCCCATAGATGCTGTGTTTTTGGACTTAGAGGGGGTGTTTAAGACCTGCTCTTTAGAAACACAAGGTAGGGGACAGGTGGTAGGGATGTCATGGGGTATGCGTGGCGGGGACAGGGAGTGAAGTTTTCACAGAACATGTCAGTCAAGAAGTTAACTATGTCCACAGTTTCAGTATATGTGGCACCATTAACTTCCAGTTTGGCACAAATTCAGGCCTTGCCTTTTAAGTTACATATGTAACCAAAGAACCCTTTAAGGTTGTCTTTTGTTGAGGAAGCTAATTTGGATTCATAGTTTGCTTTGGAGGAATTCACTAGAAGTCTTAATCACTTGTTTAAGCTGAGGAGGGAGTGTTTCCAGTTTTGGGCTTACTACCTCTTACTGTTAGACAGCAGCTTCTTATTATTTTATTTTTTATTTATTTTTCATTTTACATTTGTTAACCGGGCTAGTCTAGCTGGATATACTTCCATTTTCAGTAGATGCCCGGGGAGAAAAGCTCCAACAAGATAGAAAAATTCAAAATATCATTACAAGGTAAATTAAAGGATTAATAAAAAATAGAACAAGTAATTATTACATACTAAAGATATTTACACTTGAAAAAAACAACAGTAAAAATATTTACACTTAAAAAAGCAACAATAAAAATGTAGCACAGTAAGATTCTTATGGAATTTTTCACATCAAGTAGAAATGATTATTGTAAAGCCTGTTAATGGCAGGTGTCCACCAGGCATGTTTGCTCTTCCTTGAGGAGCTTGTTTGGTCCTATCAGGTACAGCCAAGTCAATGCCTTTATACAGGTGTTTGTATAAAGCAATGGTGTAGAACTCGGCATAGTTGCCATTTCCATCTGAGGGGGCAGGTGCAGTGAAGCTTTTTATACCATCCTGTAAGAGGTTATAATCTGCTTTGGAGAAGGTTTTTAGTTTAGTTGCTACTGGGGGGTCAGGAGTGATAGTTAATTCAAATGAGACTGATTTGTGTTCAGATCTCTCCAGGGAAGACCTCACAGTGGATGTGCTACAGTGGTCCTCCATATAGGTAAGCACCAGATCCAGGATATTGGCACCTCTTGTGGGAGTGTGAACCAGCTGATCCAGGGCATTGGAGTTAATGAAGTCAAGGAACCTTTGAGCAAGTGAGTTTGAGCACGAGTAAATTACCCAGTCAATGTATGGGTAGTTAAAGTCACCCAAGACCATGGTGTTTGAATGTATCTTTATAGACTCAAGTAGATCCAAATAGGCAGACTGAGTGTCCTCATTCATGGAGGGGATCTTGTAGGTGGCAATGACTTGAATAGGTGTCCTACCAACAGTTAATTGCACCTGAATTATCTCCAGGGAATCATACTGTTTAACCAATCTGCAGGTGTATTTATCTTTAATGAATAATGATACACCATCTCCTTTAGTTTTCATGCCTTCAGTTTGTGGTCTGAACATGTGGAAGGAGGTGTAACCTGGTATGGCTGGGGTGCTCTCCATAGCCTTGAACCAGGTCTCTGTGACTGCACAATGTCTGCTTCTTCCAAGATGAGGACTGCTTCCAATGAGTGCAGCCCCACTCACCTTGGCACTGTAGTTAGCATAATTAAAATAAAAAGGCGGTGTTTCATTTTGCATGTCATACAGCACTTTATTGTTATGATGAATTTGAGTTTTAGATCACAGATCCCTTGTTTCAAGTTTTCTTATTCTTCTTTCCTTGTACTTTTTTCATCCATCCCTGACAACAATCAAACCTCCCTCAAAGTGTCCTGATCCCATCTGTTCCTATTAGAGGGGCAAAAGAAGACTAGAGAGACCATTGTCTAGGCAGCCATGGAAGTGTTTTTTTCATCATCAACACTGCATCCTTACTTTTTGGGACATGATTCCAACTGTGGTGCCTGGTTAGAGCATCTGTGCTGCCATGGGACATGTTATATCTTCCACATGCATATGTATTTTGTCTCCTATAAGCTATGAGGGCTGCTATGATCGGCTTAAGATCATGAAGCCTAAGACCCCTGTCTTGATCATTTGTTATCATGCAGGTCCCCACTTGCATGTTGGCAGTTCATTATTGCTACTGCTGCTACCCCCCCCTAACAGTGGATAAACTGGCATGAGCTGATAACTCTCATCTTTATCCACACTGTTCTTCTTGCACCTGAACTGGTAGTTATATTTAGGTCATCAGGGTCATAGCCAGGGCTTTATCCTCCATGCAAAAGTGGTAGGTTCATTATGGCATTATTAATTGAGTGACTCATTCATTCATTCATTCATTCATTCATTCATTCATTCATCATTTGAAATAGGAAGAAAACATTTTTTTGTAGCATAAGTCCAAACATGAATGGAAACTAGAATTTTTGATTTGGTCCCATTTCATTGGTAAATACTGACCCTCACAGTTGTGTTTGTCATTTATATTTGCACATGTTCAATATATGTGTTCCAGTATTGCACAGTTCAAAAACTGTAAGTTATGTGTTTGGACCTCAGTAACAGGTGCTTCTATCTTTACCAATGTATTTGACTACAGTAGCTATTCTTTGTTGTAATACTGATATAACAATTCCAGTTTATTATTTTCCAGTCCAATGTGTGATGACTCATTTTGAACTGGCATGCTGATCTGTGTGTTTATGCAGTTACACTATTCTTTTGGAAAACTGCTGCAGGAAAGAAGTTAGCTGAGTCTGCAACAGAAGACCAAAAGAAGCATGCATAAATCACTGCAAGGCTATATGTGTCAGCAATGTCTACTAAACTATAACAGTCCCATTGTTCATCATTTACTTTTCAAATACTCTGATGTAAGCACTTTCTTATAAAAATCCCTAGTATTTAAGTGTTATTTGTTTTAAGATGTATTGTTGTTCTGTAATCCAAGATGGGGGGTGGGGTTAAGACAACCCTATACAGAAAAGAATGCTGGAAGAACAGTATATTGACACAGGGCAGTATGCATCCTAGGTTCAGTTTTGATAACATCTTTACTGGACAGCCAGGGAGAGTATCTAGACTATGCACAGAGGAAAGTAATTTTGAAGAGGAAGTGAGACGCTTGGAAGGCAATTTCATAGAAAGGGATTAGAATAGACAGAAGGTCCAGCAGATCATATAGACCAATAGAAATTTCAGAAAGGATAGAATGTGTCCATGGTTGAAACATGATGTAGGGAGGGTTCCTGCGGTCAACAGTGGGCAGAGACAGAGTGGTAAAATGGGTCTATATTAAAATACCGAAACCTCACTTAAGCGAATACCTAAACGCCAACACATAAATAGCAAACCGCAAAAGCACAGAACATCCTGAAGTGCGAAATTCGAAATATCGAATTGCCATAGTTGACCAACCCTACCACCCGCTATGTACTATCTACCCAAACAAAATAAATAATCCACACTTCCCCATATCTATACTTCACCCATATATCCCATATCCTAATCAAACATTCACTACACACAAATGTATCTAACTATAAACAAACAACACCCAATTACAGGAAAAGTATAATTTACATATACATTCAGCTACACAACTATATTACTGTACATACACGTAACATAACCCTACTTCTAACCCAAAAGTAAAATTTGCATGTATTGCTGTGTATGCACTTACCTTAACCCGCACCCTAACCCTAAGGTCCATAACTATTGCACATTTACATTAGGGAGCTATATCAGATAAGGGCCAACTATGACAATTCGATATTTCGAATTTTGTGCTTCAGGATGTTCTGTGTTTTCGCGGTTCGCTATTTATGTGTCAGCATTTAGGTATTCGCGTAAATGAGGTTTCGCTATTTTAATATAGACCCGGTAAAATTAGACTTATGTTCACATATAGCAACAGCATATATGGGGTATGTAATATAGTCAGACAAAATCGGAAAATCTTATTTCTGATGAGAGGATCAGGAAAGTTGCGGGGGAAGAACCTAGTTTTGGCTTCAGGAGGAATAAAAATTTGAAAGACTTACTGGGTAATGAGGGCAGACATGACAAACAGTGGATTGAAGTGAGGAGAGGCACTAGACCATGTGGGTCATGTAAGGCAAGCCATTACATTAATGGGGCCGTTAATTTTGTTCATCCTATCACAGGCAGGGTATATTCTTTCAACACCAGACCTAACTGCAGGACCATGAATGTGGTCTATCTTGCTACTTGTCATACAT
>NC_056736.1:195340471-195415471 GCF_019279795.1 Protopterus annectens | reverse complement strand
GGTCCAACAATGCTTAAAACCACTGAATGTGGATGTTGATCACATGAGCATCTGACAACAGAAAATTTGATGCAGTGTAGGGTGAATATGTCATGGTAGAGGCGTCACTACAATTGTGAGGTATGGTGGTATTTCAATGCATTACACCATTGTTATTGCTGCAAGGGATATGTGTGCCTGTACTTGCTGTACTAAGGCAACAGTAACATGCAGAATGTATTCTCATTCCCTTGTGCCAGAGGATAATGGTTCCTACATTAGTTATGTAAGGAAATGTAATCACATGTTATCAGTAATCTGAATAAAAGCAGGCTATGTGAGAATTTATCATAACTTTTTGTAAGAGGAATTAATATCTATACATGTACACAACAGATGTGTTTTAAAATAGTGATAGAGACATGAGCCATCACAATAAGACTGACACAATGTAGTCTGAGCATTAATGGCTGGATTTGAACTAACTACCTAATATCAAAAGCTACAAATTAGTACCTGAATTGCAAGTGCTACATGACAGGTTAACATACAACTGGGATATTGCAAGTTTAATGGAAGGCATCTCCATTGTTTATTATCTAGATGTTTATTTCAAAATGTGGTGAAAATGAATGGTAACACTGCACAGCTACAAACTATATATATATATATATATATATATATATATATATATATATATATATATCTATATATATATATATATATATATATATATATATATATATATATGTAGATATATGAGGATGACTCACAGCTGGCCTCAAACATCCTAAATATTTAGTTATACAATACACAAACCACAGTATTAAAATCATGCAACACAGGAGAATTCACACTCCAAATGTGAGATACTGCAGTTATCTTAGCATTATATTTTCACTGCATGACCAATAAGATATTTTCTCTGGGGATTCTGGGATGTGCTAGTATAACAGTGTGCCACTGTAAATCCTTCTCATTAGTGGAAGCGTACATAAAGGTGGTTATGAGGTGGCCAACATATGACAGTAAGAGCAGTTACACTATTTAAGCATAGACGGACTTGAACTACATACCTGTTTGGTTACACTATCTAAACAGAACATTATCAGTGGTCAGCACTATAGGAGAATACTGAATACAAGTGAGTCACACAGCATCTATGAAGGGATGTCATCAGCAGTGTATTGTCAAACAGATGTGTCTGGGGAAATTAAGTTTCCAGTCATCTGGGGTTATAACAGATGCCACTAATATGTTTGCAAACCAATCATGAATTCATTAACAGTCACATACACACTTGTAGAAGATAAGCACTGCTGTGCTTGAACTTGTGAAGGCTGCCAGCCTATCCAGATATAATTTTTTAAATACTTATATCTCATTGTAAATATTAATATGATCCACAGGCTTGTGTAACAAATGTAGGAAAACTGTGTTATGTTCTGAGCTTCAAAAATGTAACCACAGTGCACCCTGCAGGACGAAAGCTGATAAGCAAAGGATTTTACAACTGTGTTTGATCTCAAGCTCGGAGACAAGATGTCTGGGCTAGGAATTTCTTTCTATTGTTCTAAGACAAAGATAATTACTAGGTTTTACATAAAAAGTGTCTTTTATTGCTGTGGCTTCCTGGCAGGTGCAGATTACAAAAAAAAATTTTAAATTTTGAGTTCTGTGAGCCTGGGAAACTTAAGTAGAAGTGTCAAGAATTATGTAATCTGAAAGACTTTCTCAGAGAGAAATATTGGGCATTTTGTATTTTTCTTTAGAGTTGACAACAACTCACTAGCACTTTGCCTAGTAAGTAGAATTTAGAACATAGTTTTTTTAGAGACAGATGGGAATATAGCCAGATTAGTCTAGCTGTTTTTATATTTATGTGAGACTATCCTACAATATTATTTTAAAGTACTTTCCTGTGATCTCTGAACTCTTTTATGTCATTGTGCTGAATTAATGAGTATTGTCTTGTGTTTTTATTATTTATTATTAAATATTTTAAACCTTTTAACAGTGCTGTTTTGTGTAGAGATTATTTAAGCTCTTAGTATACTTGCATGTATTTGGTGATACTGTATAAGCTATTCCAATAGCCTTAGCCCTGGGTTACACTTACTATCTGGATAACAGTAACATATCACAGTAGAATTGGACACCCTTTCATAAGGGACTTTATATTAGCTGATAAGAGTAGTTGGTGGCAGTGGATTGCTACCTTATAGCATGTGAAGAAGGGAGCAGAGCTAGTGAACCTGTGCCAGCCTTCCCCAGGAATGTCTGTGTGTTTGTATATAAACAAAACCTCAAAGTGTGTGTGTGTGTGTGTGTGTGTGTGTGTGTGTGTGTGTGTGTGTGTGTGTGTGTGTGTGTGTGTGTGTGTGTGTGTGTGTGTGTGTGTGTCAGCTACTTGGGCAGGGACACGAAGCACGGGTTGGACAGAGAGGGTATTGGAGGTTTTGGCTTGACTACTTAGCTGAGATCTGAACTGTATAGCTGTGCCAGTGGGGAGTCTTATTGGGGATCTGGAAAGAAAGGGAGAAACCAGCCCCAAGAATGACTGTGATCTCTGTGTGTTCTTAAGGGAAATTGTACTTTGCTGTGTGTGTACTTGTTGTCCACCCAATGTGGACACTCCTCACTGGTGCTAGTGGTGAGGATTGAGGCTCCTTGATTACTGGGCCAGTGCATGGATGGCAGAACTTCCTACCTATTTACACATTCTAGATAATAGTGTAAGAAATGTAAACACCACAGAAGAAGTCTGACATTTAAAGTGTGACAATTCACTTTAGAAAGAATTATCTCATCAGTGTGTTTCACCAGGGGTGGAGTCAGAGAATATAATTTCATAACCATGTGCTATTATTGCTGCCTCTGAACCTTCCTGTCATTTGAAAATTTTAAACTCCTCCCAAGTTAACAAATGATTGCATCACTTTCTCTCTAAAACCATTAAATGTGTATTTTGTTTCAATATATGGAAATCTTACTGGAGTCATTAATTTAGACAGGTGTGGACATGGTATGTCCTAAAAAGCCATAGCTTCTTTGAGTAATGTATAGAGAACTGTACTTAGTAGATAACAAAGAGTATGCCTAGCTACACCCTTGTGTTGCAAAGAAGTTTTGTTTTTGAAAGGTGGGATAAGGGGATTGCTGAGTCAAATATTTCTCCAGAGTAGAAGTTGACTGAGCACAGCTGAGTTGGAGCATATGCTTACTTAAATGTAAACAACCTTACTCATACACACACACACACACACACACACACACACACACACACAAACACACACACACACACACACACACACACACACACACACACACACACACACACACACACACACACACTCCCCATGTTGAGTATCTTACCTCTTGCATATCTATTTACACAATCTACAGAGCTATGTATTAGTCACAGATGCCACATGAGATGTCTGACTTACAGGGAGTGCATTTTTGTCATGATGACTTCATCACTGTATTGTAGAGAGGATGTTTCAATAAAAAGTGGGATAAGGGATCTACATGCAAATTTAAATGCATTCTCATCAGGGGAAGTGGATACAGTAGTGAGTGTTAAATAGCCATGCACACACACACACACACACACACACACACACACACACACACACACACACACACACAAACAAAAGTTTTCCGTGTTGAATATTGAACTTCCTCCCTGTCTAGTTTCACAACCTAGAGAGCATTGTATTTGTCACAAGTGCCACAGAAGAAGTCTGACTTTTAAAGGGAGGAGGGCACTTTTGTCAGGATGATCACATCACTCTGTTATAGAGAGGATGTTTCTATAAAAAGTGGGATACTGGATCTGTGTGAAGAGTTAAAAGCATTTTTTACAGGAGAAGTTGATATAGTAGCAAGTATTACACACAGTCACACAGACACACACAAGTTGTCTGTGCTGAGCAATGAACCTCCTACCTTTCTAGTTACACAGTGTAGAAAGCAGAGCATGACTCTCAAACATCATGAGAAAAGATTGACATTAACAATGTGAAATAGCTCATTTGTTCTTCTTGAAAATCCACAGCTTGGAACAGATGGTATTGTGCATCACACACTATGCAACAAGTACATATGTGTACACAGGACAATACAACATCACTATGATACCTGTACGACACCTTTGCTATATACTGTTTATCAACAGACTTCCTATTAAACTGTAGCCCATAACATCTATTTATTTTTATGGTTAGCTTTCACACACCCTCCAAATAGCTCTGTTATCTACTCTTTTAGCTTTATTCCAGTATTTAGGGTTACCTACCTACTGTAATCCCTGCTTCAACTGATTGTTCAGCTCCTTACCTCTCTTGTCTCTACCCACTCCATCCGCCCTGTGGGCTCACTCCACTCCCCTACCCTACCCCCAATTCCCACCCACCCCTACTGCTCCTAAGCTTATACATCCTCACCACACCCTCTTCCTCTCCAAGCCAATAACAATAGTCATCTTGTTAACATTCTACATACACCTTTCTCTAATCACCCCTAGTATAACTCTTCCCCTTTAAAGAACACCAATAAGCTTATTAGTCACTATGCAAACATGACCTTTCCAAATCCAACTAAGGCTCCTAATCATTGTCTTTCTCCTACTTTCTCTAACAGTAGCCTACCTGCTAACCTCATATGAACAGTCAATATATTTTCAGCTGAACATTCCTAATGCACAAACAAGTGCTATACCTCTAATTAACTCCCCAGAACACATAAATACAACATCTTTACCTAGCTATTTATCTGCTAAATATCACAGATTGACCCATATAAAATACAACTATCTAAAACCTAAAAAGAAACCTCTTCACCATTACTTTAACCTCCACAATCCCTCAAATAAACTATTACACCTCTCCTTACTAGATAGGGACATTCATCCTAACCCAGGAACAGGGCAAAAAACAAGCACATAACCACAAAATGACAAATTCATGTTCCCTCTACCCCAAAAAAGCCCATCTAAATCTCCCAAATCACTCTATATAGCTCACCTCAATATTCACAGTATAAATAATAAAATTGCCCACCTACATGCTCTCCTGGATTTTCATTCCTTTGATATGCTTTGTTTAACGGAAACATGGCTAAAACCCACTACACAAGATGTTGAAATTATTCCATCTGGGTACAACATCTTGAGACAAGACCGCAAAGTAAATAAAAGGAGGGGGTGTTGCTATCTTCTATAAAGAAGGGCTACAAATATCTATACTAGATCTCAGTTCCTCTTCCAAACTTCAGCTTAATCCCAGCAAATCCTTAAATATAATATGTATCTACTTGCCCCCTGGTAACAACATCACGACTTTGGACGGTATCCTTGCTGAACTCTCCACAAAAATTCCCCAAAAGACAATAATTCTTGGAAACTTCAATATAGACTGGAAGGACTGGTCTACTGAATCACCAACCTCCCATTTTAACCTTAATGGCTTCTCTCAAACAATTAACTCCCCAACCAGAATTAATAAACCCAATAACAAGGAATCCATCCTAGACTGGATTCTAATAAATAATCCCCAACAACTCTATAATGTAGGGACCCTCACTGATGATGTAAGTGACCATTCTCTCACTTACATAATCAGGCAAAGGTCGAGCTCACACAACCCAACCATATATAAAACAATAAGAAGCAACAGAAACTTTAACCCCAATAACTTCCAAGCTGAACTAAAATAATGTGATTGGTCACCTATAAAATGCCTCCCACTTGATGAAGCAACAAACTACTTTAACTCAAAATTCTTAACAATCCTTAACCACCATGCACCAAAGTGTTCCATCAAAATTAAATCTAAACCCGCCTCATGGCTTACAAAACGAAAACCAGGCAGAAAATTCAACAGAGAAATAAAGTTTGGGCACTATGGAGAACAGCTAAAAAACCCGTAGACCAACAACAATTCAGGCAAAAAAGAAATGAGACTAAAAAAGCTATACTTGAAGATAAAAAAAACTTTACTTCCACCTCCAACAGACCAACCAAAATAATCTCAAAAGTTCTGGGTTAGCATAAACAGACTACTTCAACCAGGCCAATCCCCAACACCACCCCCTATAGGATCAAATTCCAACAATCCAAAGCAAACTGCTAATGCTTTTAATACCTTCTTCACTGAGACCATCCAAACACTTGCTAATCAACTAACAGCCGATAGCTCTGCCCTTCCAACCAATACGAACTCTCTCCCAACTCTAAACCTGCAACCTGTCCCAACTTCCCTAATCTGCAACCTCTTAAGTAAACTAAAACCTACTACCCCCTCAGATGACTAGCTACCTGCTGAATACCTGCAAAAGACAGCTAAAGTCATAGCTTGTCCTGTATTATTGCTGATAAATAGAACCATACAAGAAAGCACTATTCCCACCATTTGGAAAATTTCCTACTTTATTCCCCTACACAAGGGTGGAAACTCCAGAGAATATTCTAACTATCGTCCCATAACTCTACTTTCCCCATTAGCTAAAATAATGGAAAAGTGCATCCACAGACAGTTACTAGACCACCTACTCCAGAACAATTTACTGGCCAAATCTCAACATGGCTTCAGGCCTTTCCACAGTACAACTGCACTCCTATCCTTCACTGACAGCATCAATAAAAACCATAATAACAATCTTCTCTCTTCAACACTTTTCATCTACCTTTCAAAAGCATTCGACATGGTCAACCACCATTTACTTCATAATATTCTAAAATCATTCTCTCTGGACACAAAAATTATAAAATGTTTCCAGTTCTACCTTTGCTGTGAAGGAAAGGTTAGTTTGCTTTTATATTTTGTATTACTTTATTGCCTTTTTATATTTTGAATACTGTGGTTTGTTTTCTTTAACTTGTGTTTTACTTGTATTCTGCTTTAACAGCATATTAAAACTTCAAAAGAGACCACATCTCTGTCTCTTCTGAGTCAGTTTTTTTCCTGCCCTCCCACCCAGTTACAGTTGTCTTGTTAAATACCACTGTCTTTCTAGTTGCCTGCCTCTTATGTTAATCTGACCATATATTTCATTTCCTCTCTACTTTCACTGGCTTGTGTGAGTAATCACAAAATCATCATTTTTGAAATCCCTCTCCTTCAACTATTTAAATTTATTGGCCATCCTATGTGTTCCATAGTACCAGAATACAAAAGTGACCACCCCTTTCAATTCATCTTGTTGTTTTAAAAATAGTAACTCTCCACTAAACCTTAACTTTTTAAAGAGGTAAAACTTAAGTTACCTACTTTCACATCTAACTTCTCTATTGCACACTGCAGTGTGCATTTTTTTTTTCATCTTACCTTTAAGCAGTCCTGTGACTAGCATTTGCTCTAATACCTGCTGGAGAGCACTAGGAAGCCTTAAACTGATACAAACACTCAACTCTCCTTGTATTAAGGAGAAATTAATAGTAGGCACTAAACAGCCTATAATTGCAAAGTACCTTGTTAAGGTAACGGAAAACAGCTCCTGTACTTTACAAAAAAAAAAAAGGCAACAAACCAGGCATGCCCAAGGGTCAGCTTCCGGTGATTTCTCCTGTCCACCTGGTGAATCTGGGCATACTGGGGCAATGCAGCAATTGCCTCATGTACACGGACAACCCTCTCCTCCTACCACCCAACACTACAACCTGTGAGAGATGCACTTACATAGCCAAAATGGAAGCAAAGCTCTCTCCACCCAAGATTGTGCTAGACAGTCAAGAGGAGAAGGTTAACACCCACACTAAACCTCAAGCAACACATAGCCCTTCTAAACCCACACCACCAATACCCACATATAGCAACACTAAATCCACATATGCAGAGGCCCTTAACTGTAACCTGCCAAAGCAACAAGGACCTCTGAAGCTGAAACATAAACAAACACCGATCACAACCAAAGTGTCACATAGTTCACAACACCAGTATGCCACCCAGCACCAGCCCCTAATGCAAGGCAATGTACCTAACACTTTAGTCATGCCTCTATAGTCCGGCACACTGATGTCCCAGTCACAAGGTTGAACAAGGAGAAGATTACAGTCAGCTGCCTGTCTGGTGCCAGGATCCCCCAAATAATGCATGCACTCAAGTCACTCCACAACAAGTACAAATATGACTCTGTCATTGTCCATGTTTGAGTGAATGACTTGAGACGTACCTCCCTGGACTACATGAAAAGAGACATGGTAGAACACTCGGATCATGTGGCCCAGGCAGGTATGGTCCTAGCCCTGAGTAGCATCCTGCCTTCTCCCAGAATGATGCCACAATATAAGGACAAAATGATTGACTTCAACAATTGGCTAAGCTTCTGGTGTCATTCAAAGGGGATCCAGTATCTGTCTGCCTGGGACGACATGATCGACAGTCCAAGATGCTTTGCCAGAGATGGTCTGCACCTGTCACCCCTGAGATTCAGTTTACTGGCTAAGGCTCTTGCCACCCCTACAGTGCCTTTTTTAGGCAAAGTTCAAAGGACAAAACCACCACCGTAACAGGTACAAGCATGCAAAATCTGAAGGTAATGCTACTCAATGCTAGAAGTCTAAACCTCAAAATGCACTCTATCCAGGCACTCCTAAAAATGGAGAACATCGATATCTGTGCAGTAACTGAGACCTGGTTCAAGGCTCCAGAGAACACCCCTGCAATACCAGGCTACAACTCTTACCACACTTTTCGGCCACCAAACCAGGACCGAAACACTAAAGGTGGAGGAGTGTCAATATTCACCAAGGATATTCACACCACCAGGCTAGTTGCCCAACACAATGTGTCTGAAATTCTCCAGGTGCAACTAACAGTAGGTAAGACTGCAATCCAAACTGTAGCTTGCTACAGATCCCCCAACATACCCCAAAATTCTCAATACACCTTTCTAAACATACTGGAAAATATTAAGATAGAACCAAACACCCTAATACTGGGTGATTTTAACTACCCTGCCATTAACTGGGAAAACTACTCATGTACCAACACCTTTGCCCAGTGGTTCTTGGAATTCATAAATTCCAACGCCCTGGATCAACTAATCCATAGTCCCACCAGGGGCTCCAATATCCTAGACCTGGTCATTATCAATATGAGAAATCGATGCTCCACACCTATGGTCACCCCCTCGTTAGTCAGGTCTGACCATAAGCTAATCACACTTAACATCCACATCCAACCCCCACCCCCCAGTAAGGAAACCTCCATAAAAAACTTCGCCAAAGCGAACTTCATGTTACTCAAGTCAGAAATGACAAACTTCATGACACCCATGCAGACAGGAACTGAAAGTTCAACTGCTGAATCCTACACTAAGGCACTGTACGAGCACATCCGCTCATGCATGAATCATACCATCCCAAATAAAACCAAGATGCTCTCATCCAAAAAAAGGAAGCCAATCTGGTGGTCCCCTGCCGTAAACAAACTTTACAACAAAAGGAAGAAACTGTTACAGAAAAGAGGAAAATCCCAGGATGCAAAAAACTCCCTTACCAGCCTCAGTAAGAAACAGAGATTCCTCATGAAATCCTCCAAAGCTAGTTACGAAAATAATATTGCCAAAGATTCCAAAGACAGCCACAAGGCATTCTATAACTATGTCAAGAATCCAAATGGCAATGCTCAGATCTGCTCTGAGCTAAAACAGAATGGCATTAAATATTCTGATCCCAAGGATATTGCCAATATCCTGGCAGATCGATTCAGTGCCAACTTCACCCCCCTCTCACCCCCTAAATTGCCCATCTCAATACCGGAAGATTGCCAAATTCCGGTAATAACGGCCACACAGGTAAAAAATGCACTCTCCAAAGCTAAGAATACAGCATCCATGGGACCAGATGACATCCCGGGCTGTGTACTACATGAACTACAATATGAACTGGCGCCTCACCTAAGAGTCATGTTTAATCATAACCTCACCTCAGGTTACGTGCCCACTGAGTGGTGCAGAGCTACAGCTGTCCCACTCCACAAGGGGGGGATCCACCTTGGATCCCGGAAACTACCGTCCCATCAGTCTGATCAGCCTTATCTGCAAGGCCATGAAGCGTATTATCATGGAACTTATAAACAAAGACATTGGCAAACTTCAAACACTGGACCCCACCCAGTTTGGGTTGGTGAAGGGCCGATCTTGTCTCCTGAACCTGATTGACTTCTTCAAATCAGTCTCCAGAGCCATGGACAAGGGTAAGGTGGTCTACACAGCCTATCTAGACCTTGCCATGACCTTTGATACCATCCCCCCACTCTGGAATCATAGATAAACTTACTAAGCTGGGCATTAATCCCTACGTCACCCAATGGGTTGCTATCTGGCTTACTGATAGAACCCACACTATAAAAGTAGCCAACTCCAAATCCAGCTCCAGACAAGTGACAAGTGGAGTACCTCAGGGTTCAGTCCTGGGACCACTCTTGTTTGGCATCTACTTCACTGAAGTACAGGCCAACACTAAGGGAGTCTGGCTAACATAGTTCGCAGATGACTGCAAACTGGGAGCCATTATCGAATCCCCAAATGATGTGGATACTCTACAAAAGGGCCTTACAGAAACAGATAATTGGTGCCAGAGCCATGGGCTCAAGCTCAATGCCAAGAAATGTATAGTTATCCCCTTTGGGAAAAAAAATGTACCCGTGAATTACCATATAGGTGGCAGTACACTAAACACCAAAAGTGTGATAAGAGACTTAGGGACACAGGTGGACAGTGGTCTCACCTTCGATAACCACATCACCACAACAGTCAGGAAATCCTTCTATGTGGCACACCTCATCACTAACGGCTTTTCATCCAGAAAAAAGGAGGTCATTGTCCCACTGTACTCATCTCTCATTAGACCCATTATAGAATACAACGCCCCGTTTGGTATGTACCTCTCAAGACGTCTGCAACAACTGGAAAGGCCACAGAAATACCTCACTAAAAGAATCACAGGCCTAAAGCAGATGCCCTACGCTGACCACCTTAAAAAACTCCAGATATACTCTGTTGCATATCGTCTACTCAGAGGCGATCTCTCCTTAACTTACAAGGCCATGTCAAACCCAGAGCTGTTGGACATGCTACACTTAAAGAAATCCCAATCCCTCAGAGCCACACGCTCCAGGGATCTAAACCTTGTCATCACAATAAGAAAAACATGCTGGAGGGATAGGTTCCTGACCCAGAGACCCCCCAGACTCTGGAATAGATTGCCCATACATGTCAAGCAGAGTGCCTCTTTGGCCCTCTTCAAAAGGAACCTTGATGATTGGATGGGAGAAAGGAAATTCACCTCGGGGATCACGTCAGTTGTCCTGCTAGACAGGGGTCCAGGGAAGTAAATAGTGTGGGAAGAAATAGCCAGGGAATTGTTATGGCTAGGCTTGTATAGGCCCTAGGGCTGATAGCCTAGTACCAACCTATGAACCTATGAATAGACAGCAGGTAGTGCTATGGGACAACAACCTCTCATCCCATCTCCCAGTTACCCTAGGTGTTCCTCAGGGCTCTATATTGGGCCCCCTTCTTTTCTCCATATTTATCAATGACCTCAACCTAGCTATTTTTTTAACTGTGTACAATACGCAGATGATTTGACAACAATCTGCTCAGCTAAATCTCAATCCCAACTACAGACTCTAACTCAGACAATGTTCAATAAAACAGAAAATTGGTTTCAACAACGCTGCCTCCTCTTGAACCCCAAAAGAAACAAACTCCTCCTCTTCACTCCTACCCGTAAATCACTCCCAATGAACTTTTCAGTCTTATCCAATAATGGTACACTCCCAATCCAACAACTAAACTTCTAGGGGTAACCATTGATAACAACCTGAACTTTGAAACCCATATCAACAATACCATAAAAACTGTCAACAGGAAACTAGACTCCCTCTATAGGATAAAACCCTTTTTCTCCCCACTAGCCAGAACCACTATTGCCTATTCCAACCTTATCTCCACACTTCTCTATGCTTCTTCCATATATACTAACTTGTCAAAAAAATTACCTTAACAAGCTAGCCAACGCTTACAATAGCATTGCCAGATTTGTTACTGCTTCCTCCTTTAGGACCCATCACTGCCATAATCTGAAACAATTAGACTAGTTAGAGCTTCTGAATCAGATTCACTTTAAACAACTCACCATTGTGCACAAAACCCTTTTCCAACCTACCAATATCCCAATACTTGCTAGTCTCATTACCCAATATAAGAACCTTTCAACTTTACACTCTTCTAATAAACTACTTGTATCAACATGTAAATCTAATAACATGGCAGGAGATGCTCTGTTCTCAAATGCAGTTGGAAAGTATTGGAACCAACTCCCCCATGAACTTACATCACTATCTTCATTTATACTTTTTAAACACAATCTGAAACTCTATCTTAAAACCCATTGGTTATGTCCCTGTACAAATTCAGACTAATCTCATACTATATCCCAAATATCCTCTCTTAAGACCTAATTCCTGCTCTATCTGTGTTTTTTTAGATCAAGGCCTATCCTTGGCAAAAACATATATTATCCTAATAGAGATAATTTAAAATACCTAGTTAAATTCTTTTGCATATAATTCTAAAGCTTCCTACCTAAGGCAGGCAACAAGTTTTATTTAAACTGTGAGCATTGCTGAACTGTTGAAACTTGAAGTATGTATTTGTTTAACAATTACTTTCTAGTTACTAATGAAGTATTGTACATAAAATATCTTATCTAATGCTTGTAACATGTTTTTTTTGCATACTGTGAAGATTCCTGAAATGTTTAAAATTTGTAGTATTTAACTGTATATCAGCTATTACCTGTATGTTAGTAGTCTAGCAATCTCTTGGAGCTTATCTCCCCGGGACTCTACTGAAAATGGACATAAATCCAGATAGACTATACCGGTCAACAAATGTAAAATAAAATAAATAAATAAATAAAATAAATTGTCACATGTAACTATATACTTCTCTGCTAGCATTTAGATACTGTCCTTCATGTACACTACATTATTGTGAGGGACATTGACATGTTTCACATGATGGTATGTCACAGAAATTCATTGTTGTAAGCCAGTGGATTATCAATTAAACTTTCCTGCAACTTTAAGATAGGTTGAGTACACACTTGTATTCTTTCATGCTTGCACTATGTGCATTGACTTGACAACAATATAAGTTATACACAGGGCAGTGCAGTGCAGAATAATAGTGATGGATTATGTAAGAACGTTTTAACGTTTAACCAAACATAACAGAGTTGCAAGTTTAAACACACTAAAGCAAACATACATTAAATGAAAATGAATTAATTGTGTCAACATAATTCAAAAATCAAGATAACCTGTTAAAGAAATTAACACAGACAATAACTATTTGACTTTCTTTTATTTATTATACGTTTTGAGTTCAGCACTGCCAAGATGAACTGTGCTGATGATAACAATATATTAGTGCATCTGTAAACATATCTTGAAGTGTTGAGCTTAGAACGGGAATTTGCAGTACTCAATATTGCATTGTACCAACTTTTGAACAAAGATCTATACATGGCAGACTTCACAATAGGGAGCAATAATGTGAAAGTGGGATCACAAAAGCTCACATGTTGTTAGCAATAGTGAAAAGATTTGCTTTTTAAACAACAATACAAGGGTATCACATCAAATGTGGTTCACTATGTATTTAGACCACACTCTGTTAAATTATGAGTTAAGTGGATTCACACCATACAGCAGCTGTCCTTTTTCCCTAATCTCAATGCACTTACACCTTGTGCCACAGAGAAAGTTATTTTCTTCTCTGTGTACTATCCAGAGTGGCTGATACCTATGGAATATGCTACATAAGTCAGATTAAACAATTTTTTTTCAGTTTTTTATTAAGCCATGAAAGCACATTTCATACTGCCAAGTGGCATGCAAATGCAGAAGGCAATATTTATCAGTAGCATTCACACAACTTATTTTGGAATAACAATTTGAAGGAATATAAAATTAATCACAATCCATATCTAGCAATGATCAGATCTACTATGGCATTAAACTGATACCTTCTCATATCTCCTTGCCACGTCAGTACTATCATATATGTCTTACAATAGCAGGCCTTCAGCTAATGCTAAAACCACAAAAACTGGAACAATTTCCCCAAAAGTGGTACAGAACAACCAAAAAAAAAAAACACTGCTGTGTCAGAGAAATAGGCTACTAAGGCACTTACATCACAAAACTTTTATTACACCCTTTTGTCAAACAAAAATGACTTCCTCAGAAATTATTATAAAATTCTAAAACTCATTTTAAATACATATTTAAAGTAACATAGCTAACCAATCATAAAAAAAAAAACAATTAAAAATCGTAATTAATGAATTAGTAAAGGGCCTTCTTAACCCTTTATCTGGCTGCAAGTCTGCATTTACTAAGTAAACATTTAATGTTGGCAGTCTCATTTAAATGAAGCAGCTGATCAGTACCTAATCTTATTTGCCTTTCTGTTTCTTTTCTTTCAATACAAATTTTATGATATCCACTTCTCATGTATGCTGGCACTAGGTCTAATACAATGAACATTTTTTTTTTATCACAAGAGGTTGTATGTCTATAGAGGTTGTTGGGTCTATATTACATGATCTAACGTTAAGGTGATCAATCACCTAAACGTCAACCCGTAAATATCGAACCCTTAAAACTACAAATGGCCATTTTCACAAATTTTTTCCCTGGGAAAAAATTTGCTTGGCCGTAGAAAACAAAACAAACCTTTAAACACTAATCAAGTGGGGGGCTTCTCCCCCACACCCCTGTGCTCTCCACACCCCCCTAATAAAATATATAAACTTCAAGATTGCTCTACATTGGGAAATAGGGCAAATTACCAATGACAGCCAAGCAAATTTGTTGCAATTGTCAGAGTTCAACATTTACGGGTCGACATGTAGGTGTTTGATCACCTAAATGTTCAATCACATAATATAGACCCCAAGTTGTTGTTACTATATTTATTTTAATATCATACAAATGCTCTTTAAATTTAGTGCCCGGGATTCTAGTACTCAAACCTATGTATAACTAGGACAGCCTGAGCATATCGCAATGTAAACAATGCCTTTTGAATGGTAATTAAATCTGCCTGATATCTTTATAGTATATTGTAAATGCTCTAACATCACATATGGCCCTTCATGTGTATACTTACAAGCGGTGCAAAAGTTACACCTATAGGTGCCAAAACTTTTATTTATAGAAGGTATAAGAACCTTAGTAGTGTCATGTTGTAACAAATGCTTAATACTACAATTTTTCTTATACGCAAAACAGGATGACTTCCAACAATATTTACTAAGTCACTAATAATTTCCAATTATTTGAAATGATATTTTTGAGTATAAAACTATCAGTAGGCATATCTAATATACAATGCGGTTCCATATAGGAATTCTCTGTAACTGGCTGTGCTGCATTTTTCTTTTCAAAACCTTTTATTAAAATTGGTCCAGATTTTTCTCATCTTTTTGAACTAATCTCCTGAGCAGAACATTCTAACATGTTTAATTTATATCCTCTCTCTTTAAGCAAAGATATAATAAACAAAATGTCTTCTTCAAAATCCCCATCTAAGCTAGTCATCCTTGAGGACCTTATAAATTGACCCCAAGGAATTTTGTTCATAATAAAACCTGAATGATTTCTTTGGCAATGGACATAATGATTAAAGTGTTCTTATGATAAATTTTACTCACAAAATTCTTTGTTGTAGAGTCCCAATTTAAAATTACATCAAGAAAACAAACTGAGTTACCTTTGTCTCCCATAACAAACTTTAAAAAGATGGAACTATGATTTAAACGACCAATAACACTGGAAATATCACAACTCACATTTTGAAAAAAAAAAAAAATCATCTACATATCTTCTATAAAAGACTATTTTTTTTGAATAGTTAATATTAAGAAAAACTTCCATCTCCCACCATCCTAGTACTAGGCTTGCAAAAGCTGAAGCTACAGTAGAGCCCATCACTACACCCTTTCTTTACTTATAATATGTTTTATTAAGCAAAAATAAATTATTTTCTAGCAAAATCTCGAGTAGTGCACAATAAAAATTAATAGTTCTATAGTCAGTGTTTGTATATTTTTTAAAAATAGTTATATATATTCAACACCCTCTTGTTGTGTTATATAGGTAAAAAGGGACATTACATCTACTGTTAACAAATAGTTAATATCTTCTTCAAATTCAGAATTATCACTAAAGACTCTTAATATTATCTAAAAAGTCCCATGAATCATTTATGTATGAAGGAAGCCATTGAACTATTGGATTTAAAATAGAATCCAAAAACAAGATATTCCTTCAGTGCTTCCATTTGGCACAGACATTATAGGTCTGAAAGGAGAGGTTAATGTATTTTTTAAGAATTTTAGGTATGCCAAAAAGCACAACTATCTTTGGATGTTCTACCAACAAAAAGTTATAAAGTTTAAAATTCAGTTCACCATTCATCAGAAATTCATAAGGATGATTGTGAATATACATAAACATTTTATGTACTTCAAATAAAGTTAATTCTAAATATTCATCTTTGTTACCCAACATTTCTTCAATGGATTTAATTAAGTTTCAGCAGACATAAACACCAAACCTATCCCATTATATATCTTCACAAACCTAAGATGTTTTAAATTCATAAGTTCTTTCAAGGCTTTTCTTTCATCATTATTTAAACTATAATACAGTTTACAATTCTTATTTGTCAATGCCTGCCTTTCACAAAACTGGTCAAACATTTTTAAAGTTTGATGTAAAGCAGGATTATATACAGATTGTTTATTAAAACAACCATTTCTAAAGTGCATGTCTTTTAACAAATATTTCAGATTAAGTTTTTTAGTGAAAAATTTTTAATTCCAAGATGGTCTTGCTTAAATTTACCTTATGACTGGGAATGAAATCCATCCCCAGTTCTAACACTCTATGATGAAAGTCATTAAATTGATAGTCCAAAAGACTGAAAATCCTTAAATTAGCAGTCACTGTTTTTTCAAGTGTCTTTAGCATTTTCTTCCTCTGCTCCTGCCCCTGCTGCAGTTTGTATAGTTATTTCCTCTCCCTCGACTGAAGTTTATTGAAACCTCTGAATTATTGCCACTGAAGGGACTGCTATTACTTGGGGGGCATGAAGGGAGCTCGGAGAAGTCTACTGGTATATTGATGAAACCAAAAGTTCCATCTTCTACCACATCTAGTTATTTAACTTCTGGAACTATCATTGTGACACCATTACATTATAATTCTTCTGCCAATTTTAAAGGGCTCACATTATTGGACATTTTGTTTAAAAGGTCTTTTTAGAAGAATTTGTATTAGGATATATTTTTGAATGGAAAAACTTTTGATTTTTCTTTAGATTAAATGTATATGTTGTCTTCATCTCATATGCTGCCAAATCTCTGGCAAGCTTCTTCTGCTTCTGTAGAGCAACAGTCCTTTTATAACAATCAACCACTAAAAATATATTATTGTAATCAGTCTGCAAACCTGGTTGATCCCACAGCAGCCCATTCAAATTCTCATACATTTTTTCAATAATTGTTTTCAGTTTTTCAAGGATGAGACAATTGTTTTTATAAGTGGTTTTAGAAAATCAAGACCAGCATTGTTAAAAATAAATAAATAAATTATTGATAAAATGGGTCGTCGCTGTTCACACCGTAAGGAATTGTCACAAAATCCAAATCTAATATACTTTTCAAAATGTTTGTTTTCTAAAGACAAAGCCTGAAACGTCTTTAAATATTTTTCCAGTCCTGTTAATTGGGCTTTAATATTTTGGTTTGGTCAATACACCAGTTTGTTTACATTGCGATAGGCTCAGGCTGTCTAGTTATTATATTATATAGGTATGACTACTAGAAGCGTGGGCATTAGAGTTAAAGAACATATGCATGATATTAAAGTAAAAGATAGCAACAATGCCTTGTATAGACATACAACCTCTTGTGATAAAACTAAAACAATTTTGTTTGGTGTATTACAGCAAGTGCCAGCAGATATGAGAGGTAAAAATCATAAACATTGTACTGAATGAAAAGAAACTGAATGGCAAATAGGATTATGTGCTGATCAGCTGCCTGCTTTAAATGAGACTGTCAACATTAAATGTTTTTTTACTTCAGCTAATGCCATGGGAATGGAGAGGGGCATGGGTAACTGCAGAAATGCTTTAGTTGTTCACACAGCACACACAATTAATATTGACATGATTTCAAATTACTTATCTTTCTGTCACGTTTAGTCAGTATTGATCTTACTTGAGTTTCTTACCTCAGCAGATTTATACACCAAAATGAGTGTCAATACTTATCATGACTTCCCCAGTAAAGTGATATGAGAACCACTTTTAAATCCTGCATCATCTGTGCTATTTCTCTAAGTTCAATGCATTTACACATTATCCCACAAAGATATGTGTGGGACAGCTTGTATTTCTTTGCTCAACATTATTCAGAGTGCTGAGTAAGTTGCAAAAATGGCAATCTTAATTGTACTATTGATGGCAGTCCAAATAAAATTAGTCAGTTTTTACCCTTGACACTGAACTGCCTTTCACTGTTACTGACCACCGCCCATCAATAGAGAACAATGCCAAACAATAAAGAAAAAAATATTGGAAACAATTTCATTAAATGTACATTTCTGATGTTTAATCAACTTTGTTATCTTATGACAGAAACCTACATGGATTTGAACCCTTAACCAAGGGTATTAAGAACAATCATTGAAGAGTATTTCCCATACTTGCAACAGGCTTTATTGGGTTGAATCTATCCACAAAGAAGAGAAAAAGTAAAAAGTCATTGACATTCAGAAACCATAAAGCTGAAACACTTGATGTCCTTATAAGGTCATTTGCACATATCTCATGGGCCTCACTTACAGGAGGTTTAAAATATCACACAGTGAAAATTCTAGCTTGGCTAGTTTTTCTTCTATTTTTTTTTTTTTACATATTTGCAACAGACAAATATATATGTAGACAAGGAGCAAAAGTGCTTAGATGTACTGATAATATGACATTGCATCAAGTCACATAGAGAGTGCAACAAAAACAAGTTATGAAACTTGTCTTTTCTCATGTTGAAGTAAATGTCTGGATGATTGTGATATTGCCAGCAATTAAGATACCCATGTACTCACTCAATATTAAACAAAGACTGCAAACACTGCAAGTGTATCTCTCTCTTTATTTATTGTGCTTCACTCTCTTATCTATGCTTTCTTAATAACAATTCTAGCTTGGTTTTATTGCATATGTTATCTGTATCAATGCTTAAAGTAATCCTTTGCATATGAATAACATTTCTTAGTAAAGGGCAATAAATGTATTCATTAAAGCCATCATTTTAATGTTAGGAATGCTGCTTTCCTAAAACAGTTAGACTTTTAGTCTTTTTGGTAATTCTCCTTTCCCTGACACACCTTCAGTAAGTGTATATCAAAGAAAGGAGACTATGAAACCCTGATTGTTCTTGCAGTCAAACTAACCATAGACCCCTGCAAGCCATTAGCAAGTAATACTTCTCAATGCTCATCTTTGTGTCATTAGGATGTTTGTATGAAATTGTGTGGTTCCTTACATCATGTTATCACTTTCCTGTGCTTAGTGCAGATTGTGGTAATCGGGAATGCTACTAATGTTATCCCTCATTTACATACTCACAGTGCACATAGGGCTGATTCTGCACTATGCAGGTGTAATCATGTAACTAAAGCACTTGCATCATAGTGGGGAGACTAGGTCCACAGAGCTCAAGAGTGCTAACGAAATTCAGCTTGTGAAGAATTATCTGCTTTCTACACTACTTTATTGTCAAGGTATGTGGCAAATTCTTATATGATGTTTTATTTGTAACATTAAATGGTGAAATGTAATGTTTGTTCCTTTTATTTACTTATATTTTCTTCTTTATCCTTTTACTTTGTGCCCAGCCCAGGTATATAAGTTATGTCTGAGTTACAAAAAGTATGGAATATAATAGTGCCTGACCTATATTTTGTAGGTTTTATTTAAATGTAATTTGCACATCTATTGCAGATAATTGCATTATAACTTTTTAACAAGGTGTGGATTTTTTACATGTGTTAGCACCAATAAAAACGTGTTATGTTTGTGATTTCTACATAACTGCCTTCCACAGCAGTGGATATGGCACTTATAATATTTGTCTAACATTTTTTTCTGCTACGTTGTGATTTGTTATTCTTAATGCTGTGATGTACTACACAGTTGCACAAACATGTGTTATATGCATTTCAGAACTGCTATTAATTGTTGTTTATATTTCATTTAGAATATTTTTGAAGGAGGATATCCTAACTTGTGTGCAGTCATAGGTTGCATTACCTTTTAAAATTTTGTGTGCATTACAGATGCATGCATTGAAACAAAACTGAGTTCACAGCCATTCTGTATGAATATTATACATTTAATTATGTTTCTGTTTTCTGTTTCATTTCATACAAGGATATGGCACCCAAGATGAAATCTATACCCCTCAAGCTACCATATACTTATGTAGAAAATGAGGTCATTATCTAGGCCTTACGTTACCATGGAGCTTTTCTCTGTTGTCAGAAGGCATGGAAAAAGTTAACTGCAGATACAACACTGGTGAAGTGATATAATAACCTCTGGTTATACTTGCCTTGTAGTAGGTGGGTACGGGAGACGTTCCTGCAACTGAACCACCACTAATTGAAACAGAGGAGTTCCTGTTTATTGTCAGAGATCCAGATAGCTTGGAAGATGACTCACACAAAATCCTTGATATTGGTCCTGATGTGGGTGACAGATCCAGAGTTTCTCAAGCACAATATTCAGGTATGCAAAATGCAAAAGTCATGTTTAAAGTCCTTATATGCATATATCTTAGATGTTTGCTACATATAAAGCTAGTGAAAAATTGTGAGCCAGACAAAAATAGCACTACAGACATAGATGAGGATATTTGGTGAGGGGGGGATCCAACTGTTCAGTACACTTTTGTATGAGAACATACTTAATCTGCACATGTAAAGTTGGTTGTTCATTTTTTCTTGTTTCATTTGTATTGTGATACTTATCACCCTTTATTTCCTTTCCCATCCACACCTACAGGGACATCTGGATTGCAGGCAGCCAGCCCACCTGCATGTGATAAGCACACATTTGGCTATTGATATTACTGTATAAAATGCAGAATCAAGTCTAAGTGAGAGTAAAATTTGTGTTCTATTAGAGTTTAACATACCTTTTATATAACAAAAATGTATGATTGATTTAATTCTCAGTTTCTCTGTTTATTGTGCTTATTGATTGTTATCATAGGTGAACCTAAGAGTGGCACTGTGGAGCTCCAATCACTTAATGTCGTTATCCTCTAATGATTATGGTAGTGATGAAGAGGCACAGACTAGGGATGCAGCAGCTCAGTCTGGCACTGAGTTTGTGGCTGTCATATCCCCTGCCCATATTTCAGACACAGTCAGTATGCCTATACATAGTCATGACAAAGAGACATCTAATATAGGAGATACTGAGGGTGACACAGTAAAGAAGGCTAGAGTGGTTACTCCAGTTGCAGTGCTGTTAACTCCTCCCCGTAGTCATCATTAACTTAAGATGTCACAAAGGAGGGCTGATAGAGTTGCTCAGAGGAGGCCTACTGTTCAGCCTTCTCCTGGTGCTGGTCTGTCATTAGGTGCCACAAGACATATGTGTAGGGCCGTAATGGAGGCATAGGCAAGTTACACCAGGGCCTTGGAAGAGATAGTGCTAGTAATAGAAATCATGCATTCTGACATGTAGGACTCCTAAACAATCTGGGTGACTCCTTGGAAATGATGATTGTCACATTAGATTGGGCAGTGCCTGTGATGGAACATCTTTTGGGAGAGGTTGGGCATCCACATAGCCAGACAACCACTACTTTTTCTGGTATTAGCAGATGTGGCAGTGCAAGACTCCACTCATGTAGTGAAACTACATCCACTACTTGGTCAGGGACTGCAATGTCCACTCACAGATGCAGTAGGCAACAGGGCCATGGTGCTGGATGTAGTCTTGAGGAGATCTTGTCCAGGAGGTATCACTCACATTCAGGTAGCACACCGACATCTAGCCAAGGCTGTGGAAGTCGCATTGCAACTCCTGGCTGAGGTGGTTCTCAAGGTTTTTGGTGCTTGCACTGAACTGATTACTCTATCATTCATTGCTCACACCTGTCTAAGATGCTAGGACATAGTGCTAGCACAGTGCTTTATTGTGTTCATTTGAACACACATGCATTGAAAAAAAAATCACTTGCCTTACCACCTGACTCACATGTAAGCTATCTAAGCAGTATTGTTGAATGCTATACATTTGTTGTCACTGGCCCAGAACACTGTATACTCTGATAGATACATGTATTTCTTACTCACACACTTAATTCTTTGGTGTCAGCCATTCCCTTCTACATCATACCCACTCTGTGTAAATGATGATGACTTTGTCCTTCCCTTTGCAAATGTCTTTGTCATATAGGGTTTTATATATGTCTGATGCACACAGTGGGTAGTTAATGTTTGCTTACTCATAAGCTTGCATTTGTCAATATGTATTGCAGGCAAAAGGTCTTTGATTTCTTGTTCATTCTCATTTGTGAATGATTGCTTACATAATTGTTGAACCTCACTGTGGAATTGTTAGGTACTTCAGTCTTGTGTCTTGGTATAGTTGTGCAAATGATGGTATGATTGACCTGTTCCATGTTTCAGAGACTGTCGTCAATTGAAATACTTGATGCATGGTATTTGTTCTAACATGTGCATGTATACTGCAAAAATCTCTCATTGGAGATATTACTGACATAACTGTAAACCTCAGACAAATGTTTTGCTTAGGGGCATATACATATTTCAATATGAGAGTAATTATACATACAAATATAGATACATATACAGATATAGATATAGATATAGCTATAGATGTGTGTTTTTGTGTGTATATTTTTTTTATTTACAGGTTGAATAGATGTATGTTTTTGTATGTATATTTTTTTTATTTACAGGTTCCACACTTACCTTGTCATTGCTGCATGTAGAAATTTTATCCTTGGGTACTGTCCCTGGCTGATGCTACCAAAACACAACCATTACATGGTTAAGTAAAAGTTGTGGAGTTTGACAGGCATCAGTCTTCCTATTTGTATGTTTGTGGGATATTAGCCTTTGTCCTAGGTAGTGATTGTGTGTGCTGTCCTTTGCCTCTTAGCCAGAGCCAAGGCATACTGTGCCCACCTCCGTCTACCAGCACTATCTGCATGATCTGCAGCTGGTGGTTCTCCCTCAGAATCATCATTTGTATCTACTGTTGGTCACCATGCCTGTGATCCTTGAAACTGTGGTCCTCCCCCTTGCTGTCCTTGTTGAAGCTGTTTCCTGAGAATTATATTGTATAACATTGCACAGACTGTAATCATTTCAGCAGAGGTGTCTGGGTTGTACTGCAATGCACCTCCTGTTGACTTAAGCAATCCAAACACATATTCTATGATATCCCTAGTCTGAGCATAGGCCTCATGGTATTCTTGTTCACTAGGCTGTATGATTTTCTCATGGATGCCATGAACCTTGGCTCAAGCACATAACTTGCATCTCCTGCTAGTTGACCATGAGGAATATCATCCCTAGTAAACCCAGTGTGCACCTCGCAGGTGTGCCACATGTGTGTGCCATTGACACTGCCTAGGTTACCTACACAGGCATTGCAGATGATCCATTTGGCATTACAGACAACCTGACAGTTTATATACTGGAAATCCTTCCCTGTTCCATAGGTAGGGCTTTTATTTCTATGTGTGTGCAATCCATGTCTCCCAACATTTCAGTGGTGTGCAACTGCATTGAACATCTGCATGGTTCTTGCTCTCTCCAGTGGGATGTGGGGGAAAAAGATGTGATCCCTATTCTTGAGGATGATGCCTGTGTCACCCTGTATATATCCCCTATGGGTCTTGAAGAGTACCAGTCACAGGTATACATAATGCTAAAAGTATCTTTGTTTCCAATGGGATGACTTCTCCTCTGATTTCCATGAGGGCTAAGGTGGTGGTGGCAGAGGTTGCATATTTCCTCCAGTGTTTCCTTGTTCACACTGTATCACTCAGCAATTTCTAAGTGATACAGTCCATGATAAGTCAAACTGGGTCTAAACACCCTTCTTCTTTTTACCCAAGGTCTGACAGCAGTACCCTAATTTAAAGCCTGTTGCACATACAGCAAAATAATAGCAGCAGCAACACCTAATATGTTTTTTTTTTTTGTTAAGTGTAATTGTGCTGAATTCCAAAGAGTTTTGGTGTACATGGAAGAAGCCAACACTGAGTATACACAATTACTTTACAGCTTCCTAAATAGATCTGCCATATTGGATTGGTTAATTTTATATATATATATATATATATATATATATATATATATATATATATATATATATAAAATAAATGTACAATAAAAGCTCATTAATAAAAAAATGCAATAAAGACTCAGTCAAGCTTGAATCTTCACTATGCAATATCTTAAACCTCCTATAATACAGGCCCATGGATATATGCAAGTGACCCCTTAAGGCCTTATCAGTACTTCAGTAACATAGCTTCTAAATAGGTTCATATGTTCATAGGAGATTGCTAGACTAATGGCTTAAGGGCCCTTAAAAGCCTAGCCAATATAAACACATTTTATCCCATATATGGCCCCTAGGGGCAAGAGGTCAGCATGGATTTGTGCCTGTGCATTGAGTATCTAGCTGATTGCCCTTGTCCATAAGGGACACGGGCACTACCCCAGTTTTGAATTTGTGATTTTCCATCCATTGATCAAAATTGCATTTGAAGAGGGTCAGGGAAAGGCTCTGCTTAATGATAATAGGAAGCCTATTCCAAAGAAGAGGCAATCTCTGAGACATGTATCTGTCTCTCCAACATGTTTTGTTCCAGTCACTAAGTTTAGATCCCTAGATGACATTTGACTTTTTACTTTTTAAGTCATTATTGGTGCATGCAGATAGATAAAGCCAATCCCCACTAGCTGTATACATGCCGTGTTTCAGACTTTTAGTGACCTTGCCAGTACAGCATCATTAATGAATGGTTTGTCAGTGCAACTTTTTTAATCCTGTTGCTTAGGATATTTTGCAGGAACCTTAATGTCTATATACCTCAGTCTGGGATTTACACCCAGTGCTTCTAAAGTATAGCCAAACAATCCACTTATGCTGTAAGGATAAATTCACAAAAACTCCAAATCATGGACATGGCATGTCTACAGGTAGTGTAGTTTGGCTTTATTGTACTATTGTACCTTTAAAAAAAAAAAAAAAAAAAGTTGTAGACATTCAGAAGCCATGTAGCTGAAACACTGGCATGTCTTTAAGAGGTCATTTGCATATATACCATGGGCCTATACTGTTTAACTGATTATACTTTTACAAAATGTCTAGATTTTTGCATCACATTTTTGGCCTATTCCTCATAAAATTTGTGGTTTTCTGGTAAACCACTAAGGATTAAAGTAACTACATTATGAGAAACATTTAAGTTTTAGAATTTAAATCCTTCATAATATACACAACAATACAAACATTGTTATTCTGTTAACTTTCTTAGCTTGTACATGCAATATTTTTTCCTGCTTTTACACCTTTATCCCCCCATTCCTTTTGTCTTTGTCTATAATTCTTGCACTGAGAGGTTGAGAGGTTTGCATGGGCCTCCACTACAGGAGGCTTAAAGTATTACACATGAAGACTCTAGCTTGATGATATCTTTCTTGCACTTGTTACTGAATGGCTTGTCTGTGTATCAGGAGCAGCCTTAGGTCAATTGGTGCCCTAGGCAAAAGGCTCCATGACACCCGCCTACCAAACCATCTGGTGCCCCCATCCTGGTCTACCTACACCAAATAAATACAGGAAAAGTGCCCCTGCTACAGCGGTGCCCCAGGTGGCCGCCTAGTTAGCCTATGCCTAAGGCCGGCTATGGTAACCCTTTTTTACCTTGCTTTGATATTTATTTATTTATTTTATTTTATTTATTTTACATTTGTTGACCAGGAAAGTCCATCTGGATATATGTCCATTTTCAGTGGAGGCCCGGGGAGAAAAGCTTCAAGAGATTATAGAAACATAACAGAGTGATTACACCCAGAACAAAACACATTTTCGAATTTACATTAGTAACTCTAGAAAAAATTAATGAAAAGATTTATACTTAACATAGCTATAAAAACTTTTGTGAAAACAACTACATTCCTTGTATATACAATTATTTATTTATTTTTTTTTTACATTGGTTCGTGGGAAGTGAATTTCTTCAGTAGATTTGTAGGAAGTAAGAAACAAAGGCTACAGTGAGTAAGTAAAAGTAAAATAGGCAGCACAGATGGTTCTGGATACAGTGAATACTGTTAGTCTGGATTCAAGCAAGGGCATAGCCATTGAGAAGTTAGGAGGATTCTTAGGTGCTTTTTAAACAGTGGTGTAGATGAAATGGAAGTTAGTTCAGTTGGAAGTTTGTTCCATATATTACCAATAGAGTTAGTGAACAAGCACTCCCCAGACCTATTGTCGGATTTTATGGTAGATACTAATACCCTATTGGCAGATCATAGGGTGGTTAGGTTTTTGTAAGGGCTAACAAGGTTACAGAGTATGGGAGTATTTGAGGGATGATGCAGAATATTATGAGTGATGGTAAGTTGTTTTAATAGAATCTGATTTTGTAATTCTAGCTAACCTAATAGTTTAAGATTCTGGCAGTGATGGGTTCTAAATGAAAAACCAGTAGCAAATTTGGCTATATTATTATAGGATGTTACTAATTTATGGATATTGCTTTTGGAGAGGTTTGTGTAAATTGGGGAGGCATAGAGATGGGTTGAGAGTAGGTGAGTTTGGGTGATAGTGGACCTAGTTGAGGTTGTGAGAAAGGGTTTGAGTCTATAAAGGGTACCAAGTTTTCTATTAACTGATTTAACAGTTAGGTTACTATGTGTTTCAAAGGTAAGATTATGATCAATTGCAACCCCTAGAAGTTTGGTGGTCATGTCAGGAGCTATTGTAGTACCATTATTGGATGTGACTGTAAAGTTAATAGAGAAGGACTTAAGGGGGGGGTAAATAATAATAGTTTTTTTGGGGGGGTTAAGGAGGAGACAGCTTTGATGGAACCATTTCTCAACTAAGTTAAATACTGTTTGGGTCTTAACTTGGAGCTCTGCAGGTTTGGAAGCACTGCATATTAGTGCTGAGTCGTCTGCGTATTGTATACAGGTGGCTTGTGGAATGGATGTTTTCAGATCATTAATAAAAATGGTAAATAGGAGAGGTCCCAGAATGGAGCCCTGTGGTACACCGAGAGAGATAGGGAGTTGAGGGGATAGTTTATTATTCCAAAGGTCTGCTTGCTGTCTATTCTCTAAATAAGAATTAAACCACTTGACAGCTTGGGTGTCAGATGAGAGAGACTTAAGTGTTTCTAGCAGTAGTTGATGATTAACCATGTCAAATGCCTTTGAGAGGTCAATAAAGAGGGCTGAGGACAGTATGTTATTGCTACGGTTTTTATTAATGGAGTCAGTAAAGGATAACAGTGCTGTTGTTGTACTATGGAATGGCTTAAAGCCATGTTTGCAGACCACTAGTAGGTGGTTTTGGAGGAGGTAATCAAGTATTTGGCTGTGAATACATCTCTCCATAATTTTTGCAAGTGGGGAAAGTAGGGATACGGGGCGGAAGTTTGAGAGTTTGTTTGAATTACCACCCTTATGGAGAGGTATAATGTGAGAGACTTTCCAAAGTTGTGGGATGGAGTATTCGGTGATGGTTCTGTTAATTAATAAAGAAATAGGGTAGGCAAGAACTCCAGCTGCCATTTGCAGGTATTCAGCTGGAAGGTCAGCTTATGGGGTACAAGGTTTAAGTTTAAAGAGTAGGGTACGTATGAGTGATGTTGGCACTGATTGAAAGTGTAATGTGTAGTGTAGGTTTGTTGGGATGGGTGACTCATTTGTGATAACTGATGGTATGGGAGGTAGGTAATTAACTAAAGAGGTAACTGTTTCAGAGAAAAAATTGTTAAAAATATCAGCAATCTGGGTGGGAGAGTTTTGAGACAAGTTGGAAGGAGTAGGTGTTTTGGAGTGTCCAGGGTGGAGCAATTTATTTAATCCTGACCAGAATTTTTGTGGGTTTTGATGTTGGGTCTGTTGGAACTTAAGGTAATAGTTTCTTTTATCCAAAAATATTGATTTTTTTTGTAGCATTTCTAAGCTGTTTAAAATTTAGGTGATCATTAAGGTTTTTGTTTTTTCTCCATTTGGACCAGGATTTATTTCTCAGTCTCATTTTTTTGTCTAATCTCCTTAGTAAGCCAAGGAGCAGGGTTGTTTCTAATTCTAATAGTACAAGAGGGAGCATGGTGTTTCATAATTTGTGAGAATTTGTTATTGAAGTATGAGACTGCTTCATCAAGAGGTAAGGTCTTTAGGGGTGACCAATTGCATGCTTTAAGTTCAGCCTGAAAATTAAGTGGATTCAGATTTTTCTTGTTTCTTGTGGTTCTAAGGTTAATATGACTGGGAATTGAGGTATTTTGTCTGAATATAAAGGTCAGGGAATGGACACTAATATTGTCAGGGAGTAAGCCTGCTTTGTATAGTTGTGTACTACTGTTACCTAGTATCCAGTCTAGGGTGGTTTGTTTGTTACTAGGTTTGTGGGTTCTGGTAGGGGAGGGGATGGTTTGCTGAAAGCCATAAAGATTGATGTGCATAGTTGGGCTTACAGATGAACAACAATTCCAGTCAATATTGAAATCCCCTAAGAGTATGGATTCTTGAGGGAAAGCCGAGGAGAGGCAACTAAGGATATTTTCCAGAGTATTTATGTTATTTCCTGGGGGGATGTATGAGCAAATGATATATATGGATTTGTTAGCACTGAGTTGGAGCTTGGATATTAAGATCTCAACATTACTAGGTGAGAGTGGTTGAGTATCTAGTGAGGTGACCTGTAAGTCAGATTTGAACAATATTGCCACCCCACCACCCTTTTTATTTGGATGGTCTAGTTTCAAAATGCTGCAGCCAGATGGGAGAATATTGTTATCCTTGGTAGCTGGTTTGAGCCAGGTTTCTGTTAAACACAGGATATCGAAGGAATATAAATCTAGCAGGGCATGCAGCTCAGTGACTTTATTATTTATACATACAATTTATATATACATGCAATTATATATACATACAATTTATATATACATACATTTACCTGATGATCGATAAACCAAAATACCAAACTGCATAAACTGTAAACTAAAAACACCAAACCTTCTCTGTTACAAATTGCTGGTATTTCTGGAGATTAGGAGTGTGCACTTTCCTCAATGGGGTGTGATCTTGAAGTTTGAATATATAATTTGCATGTCATCTGGGGGGATGCAAAAAAACCTTTTTCTACTGGGAATGAGGGAAAAACAAAAAAGCTAGTTCAATATGTTTAGTTATATATATATATATATATATATATATATATATATATATATATATATATATATATGTAATATAATCAGTGCTACAGAACACTGATAAAAATAATAATAGCAAAACATTCATGTGACAAGACTTAAACCTGGAGCATTCAAAGTAGAATACCCAGCTACTACAATGATCTCATAACAGAATGGATGCTCTTTCAACTACATGAACTGTGGAGAATTCAATATATATATATATATATATATATATATATATATATATATATATATATATATATATATATGGTTCCCCTTTATAATCTTGAGATACTGAAAGCTAAAATTTCAGTATCTCGAAACTATAAAGTCGAACAGCCCACAATCCCGAAACACACAAACACGAAAAACTGAAATCCCGAACATTCACAAAAGGTACACCACACAACACGCACACCATTCAACCCACAACACACAAACTAAACAATCCTACACTACATCTACACATATTGCCACCCCACCACCCATGTTGGTGGCTGCACCCCACCCCCACCCCCTACTTATATATACCAACTCCGAGATCGCACTAACAGTTGAAAAATGCATCACTCACACGCAGACATTCCACACGCCCTCGCACACACACACACTCCCTCGCACACACACACACACACACACACACACACACACACACACACACACACACACACACACACACACACACACGCACGCACACACATCACACATACACAAACGCAACCTCCCTACCCTAACCCACATGCACAACTTAAAATAAAACTCACATACACTCAATTACCTTCACTTCCGTAAAGCATCCCAGCCAAACACATGCACTTTTGAGATTTTACATTTTCGCCTTTACAGTCCCAAGATACTGAAATCTGAGTTTTCAGTATTTCGGGATTGTAAAGGGGAAACATATATATATATATATATATATATATATATATATATATAGATATATATATATATATATATATATATATATATATATATATATATATATATATATATATATATATGTGTTGTGTGTGTGTGTGTGTGTGTGTGTAGAACCTATCTCTCTCTCTCTCTCTTTCTCTCACTTCCACCCCCCCCCCACACACACACACACATACACACACATCTATCAATCTAGTTAATATTCTATCAAAAATAAATAGAAATATTACTTCAAGACTTCAATGATGTTATGAAAGTTAAACTGGTAAAACTTTAAAGATAACAATACAGTGTATAGAGGGATGAATACCTCTGTGTGGCTCAGATGACTCAGCTAGTTCAACTAGAGAACCAGATACAGGGAGGACTGAGGCAGGAAGACTGGATAAGAAAGTCCAATACAGATTCTCTCACCTTGCTGGAGGTGGTGTTATCCTGAAGTTTGATTGCCCCAAAAAAGGAGTATTGAACAATTGCTATTAGCAGCTGTTTCTTTGGCTAGAAGGCCTCTCACTGGAACATGTAAATGCATTTGGTGAATTTCCAATTCAGATGCTTGAGGATCTGGCACCAGTAATTAAAGGAGGATGTTAAGTTTGAAGGGAGAAACTTTCATTTGTAGTCTGTCTTTGAAGGAGAATGAACTGGTTAATCATCTACCACTCCAATTGTTAACACATAGGGAAACTGTGTTATCATGGAAATGAATGGACTAGATTTTGTTCCAGCATGGCGTGAATTGGTCTTGAGGAACTAACAGAGGATTGAGTGGAGGAGGTCTGATGTCTGGTGGTAAAAGTATTAAATAGATAAACAAACAAGGAAGCAAATAAATAAATAAATACATGCCAAAAGTAAAATGAAGGAATTATTTAATGCTATCATTTGTTTGACTTTATATGAATATACACATCCACATATTCACATTTGTATTACATTTGCATTTTTTGAGGCACAAGGATGTGCATGGGAAAGTTATTGCCACATGCCTAGGAGTATTATTGTAATATTTGTACCACACATATCCCTAAGTGCAATATTGCAATTATATCACTGCTCTCTGCAGTTCTTTGCAGCATAAATTTTACTTTAGTTTATATAGACTACAGAGGGTATGCTGACAATTATTGTTCAAAATATTAAGTTTTTGAGAAGGTAATGGACAACTGTTAAAAGTAATGTTAATAAGTTTGCATAAGTTTGCATTTTTCATGTTTATCAGATTCCATGTCAACTATCTGACTGTTGTGCATGTTTATAACCATCTAACTATATGGATTTTGATACAAAATATTCAGTGTTGTCATTTTAGGGATCCTTAAGTCATACCTTGCATATGTATATATTATTCTACCAGTCATTTTTGTAAATTGCATTGTTGATTGGAGAGATGCAAATTGACTGTCATAGTTAATGTGGTAGTGGTCTATGCCATACCCGCTGTTTTGAAAAATTCATGTCATAAAGATTTAGAATAGTTTTATTGAAAATTTAGTTTTCTTGGCTTTCTGATGAAGGTACTGGGCCATATTTGTAAACAGCTACACATTAACTGCAGCTATCATGTACGTACTGTGGTTCACCACACACAATATCACACTCTTTTGTATTCATTAAATGGCTCTACACTTAGAGTAAAGCCTAAAAAGAGAGGTAAACAGCAGAGTGTGCTAATGACAACATAAGTAACTGAATTACATGCTAATTAATCAATCCAGCATGGAAAAACTATTTAGGAACCTATAAAGCCATTGTGTACACTCTGTGTAGGCATTTGTCCTGTAATCCTTAACTCTTTGGATTTCAGCCACAATTATACTAAGGAAAAAATGTTATGGGTCATTTGTTGCCATTATTAACATGTAAATTGAACAGGCCAGACCTCTGTCAAGAAGAATAAGGGTGTTTTTAGCCTGTTTGACTTATTATGGACTACATGACTCAAAAATTGTAGAGCATTGCCTGATAAGCAGGGAAAACATAGAAGAAATAAGCAACCTCTTCCTCCCTTACCTGAGTCCCAAGTTAAGAGTGGAGCATCCATGGGACCTGATAGTATCCCCAGGCTGCATTCTACATGAACTACAGATCAAACTAGCACCCCACCTAAAGTGCCATGTTCAATCATAGCCTCACCTCAGGCTTTGTGCCCACTGAATGGTGCAAAGCAATGGTTATCTCATTCCACAAAGTGGGAGCCACCACAGACCCCGGGAACTACCACCCCATTAGCCTGATGAGCCTGGTCTGCAAGGCTATGGAAGGTATCATCATGGAACTTATAAACAATGGCATTGTTAATCTCCAAACTCTGGACCCTACCCAGTCCGGGTTTGTAAAAGGCAGATCATGTCTCCTAAACCTGATAGACTTCTTTGAAGCAGTCAACAAAGCCGTAGATGAGGGTAAGGTGGTTCACACTGCCTATCTTGATCTCACCAAGGCTTTCGACACCACCCCCCACTCCAGAATTATAGATAAACTCACTAAACTAGGTATAAATCCCTATGTCACAAAATGAGTTGCCAACTGGCTCACTGGCAGAACCCACACTGTGAAAGTAGCAGACTCTAAATCCAACTTCAGACCAGTGACAAGTGGAGTACCACAGGGTTCAGTCCTAGGTCCTCTCCTGTTTGGTATCTACTTCTCTGAAGTACAGACTAACACAGAAGGTCTTTGGCTAACAAAGTTCACAGATGACTGCAAACTAGGAGCCATAATCAAAACTCCTAACGATGTGGACATCCTGCAAAAGGGCCTCACTGAGACAAATGCCTGGTGTTAAAGCCATGGCCTCAAGCTCAATGCCAAAAAGTGCATTGTCATCCCTTTTGGTAAAAACTCTGTACCTATGAACTACCACATAGGTGGTAGTCTACTTAACACCAAAAGTGTGATAAGAGACTTTGGGACACAGGTGGACAGTAGTCTCTCCTTTGATAATCACATTGCCACAGTAGTCAGAAAATCCTTCTACGTGACACACCTCATCACAAAAGGTTTCTCATCCAGGAAAAAAGAGGTCATTGTTCCCCTCTACTCATCACTCATTAGACCCATTAGAGAGTACAACGCTCCTTTTGGTATGTACCTCACAAGACATCTACAACAATTGGAAAGGCCACAGAAATATCTCACAAAGAGGATTACCAGCCTCAAACAGATGCCCTATGTAGACTGTCTCAAAAAACTCCAGCTTAACTCTGTCACATATCGCCTACTCAGAGGCAATCTCTGCCTAACATAGAAAGCTATGTCAAACACAGAGTTGTTGGACATGCTCCACTTAAAGAAAACCCAATCCCTCCGAGCTACACACTCTAGGGACCTAAACCTTATCACCACAATAAACAGAACATGCTAGAGGGATAGATTCCTGTCCCAGAGACTTCCCATACTTTGGAACAAACTACCTATCTATATCAAATGAAGCTCCTCATTAGCACTCTTCAAGAAAAATATTGATGATTGGGTGGGAGATAGGAAATTCACCCTGGGGATCTCTTCTGTGGCTCTGCTTGACAGGGGCACAGGAAAATAATTTTCTTGGGTAAAAAAAGCCAGGGTACCATTTGGCTATGCTTATATAGGTCTTAGGGCCAATAGCCTAGTAGCTACCTATGAACCTATGAATCTGTTTGAATTAAAAAAAAAAGAATAAAAATTACTCCTCATTCTCATATGGAAATAGTTACATATCCCCAAGAAAAGGCATCTCTCATATGCACAGCAATGTCAGTAATAGTGTGTGACTAATGTCTGCAATATCCAACTATGGACCTTTCTTAATAATGTGCATCAAGCATTTCACTTTTCCATATATAGAGTATATGCAATGATAAGTAAATGAAAAAAGGTACAAAGTGCAGGGCACAGACATCATCACTGGCATACAGGGGTGGAAGATGTGCATGAGGGCAAGGCTAACACCAAAGAAGTGAGTGTGAATTATTGAATGGTACTGCATATTTGGAAGTTCGGCAGTGTGCACACTGTTGTTCTCCCTGTCAGAACCAAGATTAGCAATTCTGTGGGAACCCTCTGTTGAGGTGTTGAGAATCTCTGACAGTGGACAGGATCACCTCAGTTTCAGTCACTGGTTGTATGTTAGCAGTCCAGAGCCATATGTTCCAGCCAATTTCACATGCCCTACATATCACATACATTATTATGTCACTGGCCATATGTCAGATTTTCTGATTTGTACAGCCATAGACTACTACACTATGTACATAGCTGATCAGCTGACCTCCAGAAATGGTCATGTGTACTTTTCACCTATTTCTCTTTCTAAGAGGAAGAATTGTCAATGTAATGCTTGGATGAAAATTTCTTTCTCTGTGTTGTTGTATAGCATTTTACCATAGCTCTGTTTGAGTTGAAATATAAAAGAAATATAAAATATACAAATAAGATATAAGTGATTGTTAATGAAACAAATATGTATATATGAATTTGAAAATTAAAGCTCCATATTAGTACACACAAGTAAATACGCACTCTCTAAAAGTAAAATAAAATAAAATGAGGTTAATGAAAATCAAGTCTGCCAGTTATGTAAGGAGGACAACAGGTGTGTAACTGTGCCATACATTGCAAATTTAAAAGTGCAAATGTACATTTTTATATTACAAATTGCTAAGAATGTTGGATGTCTATTTGTGTGGAAGGTGGCTGGTTATATATCAGAGGCTGCACACATTGTGTGTATGGCAAACATCAAAACCCTAACCTTGCTACTAAGTGATACAACACTCTTCTGCAATAACTGGTCAAATTGGCATAGAACAATTTCCATAATGTCATGTTAAATTCTTTGCAAAAATGTTTAAACGAAAAATAGCATACATTCATGCCAATGTCACACGCAAAGGACAAACAAAGCAGACAGTAAAACAATCTGTGTATTGTGAAATGCAGTTCAGCATTAATGCTGAAATACAATATTTTGTAAAGAAACAGCAACACACCTTTGCATTCAAGTCAGCTGTTAAAGTAGTAACAAGTTTTGCAAACAAATAGCAGTGTGGAGCTCTGTGGAGCCAGACAGTTTTGCCTACTACAATGCACCTTCTTTACCTATGTGATTACCTCAATATAGAGCAAATTCAGCCCTCTCAGGACTGTGGATATGGAAATGAGATTTGAACTCATTAACATAAAATGATTTCCAAAATCATCCATAAGTACAGGGAATGTAAACATGATGTAAGGACCTACACAATTGAATGCAAATTCCCTACCTCTACAAGAATGAGCACTGAGAAGTGTTACTTGCTAAGAGCTTGCAAGTATGAATGATTTATTTGACTGCAGGAGCAGTCTGGGAATATACTGACAGAATTAAGAGAACAATATCAATAACATTTTTATGTATTGTTCATGACCACACTTTGTGCCTCTGAACAACAATTCTTCTGCAAGTCTAAGGATGCACTTTAATTACTGAAATGCATATCAATAGTAATCCAAAAGAGGTAGCATTATTGTTAGAAAATCATAGATAAGAGAATGCTGCTTACAAAATAAAGAGGGGAAAACAGCCGCAGTGTTGCAAATACTAGTTTTATAATCTGCAAGAGAATATCAGCTTAATTGTTGCTAAGATCAAATTCATCCACTTATGTACTGGTAAATTACAAAGGGCAGGTTTCATGGCTTGTTTCTTTTGTACTTTTAATGTGAAATAATAGAACATCACATCTTCCTTATATGTAATTTACCTTTCCTTCTTTCGGTCATATATCTGTGTCTGTGGCAAATACTGATAGTAATCTCAATTGTGTTATCTTAATACACTGGTTTGATCATTCAAATTCATTAAAGCTGATGAATGCATGAACTTGCTGATGTTTAAGTAGCATATGTTTATTTAGAAAGGCAATAATATAAATTCCACTAGAAATGTATATTTTAGCTAAATGTTTCATAGTATAACCATAGAAAGAGAGAAATTCCTCAGTAATAAATAAACACACCCCAAATACTACTGAAGTATCAACCCAGCCATAAAAAATAAAAGTTGTTGAAGGTGTAAAGAAATGGAGCTTAAACTCATAATAAATTAACTCTCTATTTTTTCTCAAATGTTAAGCGTTTTTATCCCTCTTGATACAAGGACTTCATCAGAGCTAAAAGCAACCAATACAAACCAGTATTTAAAATGAATCAATTAAAAATCACATGATTGCACAATCTTCATAAAATATTGAGTGCAATTAGTATTACATCCAACCATAAACATTATTTGAATAATACCACCATTGTGTAACTTTTTAAGACCAAAACTTTACTGTTGCTCTCAATTTAAGTACACTATTTAGAGATGACATATCATTTAAACCTGGTGGGGGGTGCAGACATCCAACCTTAACTGCCAAATCAGTTCACAATATTCCAGAATATTTTCCCACACACCTCCCCTAGGATTATATATATATATATGTATATATATATATATATATATATATATATATATATATATATATATATATATATATGTGTGTGTGTTTTTTTAAGCTTGTTCTGTTTTAGCAATATAAAATGAGTAGTAAAAATCACAAAAGGCAAACGTAAACACCCCACCTGAGTTACAACCACATGTTTTGTATAATTTGAACTCTGGTGGAATTGCTTTCAGTTATAAAACTCACTCTTTAAAAATATATTTACACTGCTGGCATGATCTACATTTGATCATGCCTTTGTTATTGATTTGGTCAGTACCTCAGAAGTGTTTGGGTAATGTTTCATAGTGTTTTGTTTACTTTATATCATTTTTTTCCTGCATCATTTGCCCACTGTTTGGCCTTGCACACTCTTGACTTGCAGCATTCCCTATCAGTGGACAACAGTTCACTTCTTAAGGCAAAAACTGAAAAATTAAATTTTTAATGTGCAATTGAGACTGGTGCCGATGTGCTTTTGTCAGCAATCTGGACATTACTGACTGAAGAAATTCCACTTTTCAACTAACTACATATGTGGCACAAGGAATAAGTGAATAAGTGAAGGAACAAGCCCCAAAATGCAGGGGTTCATATCGACTTTACAGATATGTGTTATGATTTGATGCAAAATGTGTTGTTGCTGTATACTCACTTCTTGTCATTGCTAACAGCAATATGTGCTATGGATGTTGTGCTATATGATATTTTGTAAAGATTGCTAACACAAAAGCAGTAACATGAGTTCTGTGGAGATATGTGCCATTTTCTGAAGAACTTATCCATTATCATTAAATTGTGAAATTGTATGTACAATACTACATTTATTTTCTTAAAAAATGGATAGCTATTGTGCTTTCCAACCATCCTACTGCAAATTCATGTATTCTTTTTCCTGTGTCCTACCCTTTGCTTGCCATCTGTATTTTCAACATTGTCCAAGCAAACGCTTTTCACATGTCTAATCTTGTCAAGACATAGAATCACACACAACATGTTCAGAAATGGCCCATTGAAAAGTCATAACTGTTTGCCCTTATTATTTGTACGAAGGAAGGCATAGTACACCAGTGCTGTACAATGGTGAATGTCATTTAATTTCTTATTTAAAAAGCTAAAGCTTTTAGCTTCAGACACAGATGTGGGGTTAGTGTCACTAAAATGTGCTTAACTCTACTGATCTATGGGAATACAGACTAGAGGCACTACTTTGAAACAGTTATCTAACAGTTGTTAGGCTGCAGGATGTGATGAACTACAAGTTCCTATGTGGTGTGTTGACATATTTCACTTGTCCATAGACTTGTGTTTTTGCATAGTGTCATGGGTTTGATTACAACTGTATGTCAAATTATTATTTCATGACATTTTATATTCCTATCATATGTTTAACTGTAAACATCTGTATTTATCTCCATTTACAACATTTCATTAGCATACCATTTGAATAGTGCAGCAAGAAAGGATCTGCAAAAACATTCCAGCCCCAACAAGGAGACTTAATACGCCACCCTTATCCTGCTTATGTCTTAATGTTGTTTTTTTCTCTCCTACCCTTTCTTTCTCCTTGTAGTAAGCACTTTATTATTCATTGCATGACAGATTAATTAATGAGGGGAAAAAAACTAAGAGAAACACACCATAAAGATGGCCCCAAAATGTACAAGAAAAACAATACTGTTGGTATTTCTCTCTCCATCGCTCTTTCTCTCTGGTCACTCCTTCTGCTTGAAAAAGCTTTAACTGTCCCTTTAATTGTATAATTTAAAGTATAAGAAGTAGTTGGTCCTTTGAGATGTGATGAGATAATGCTCAGAGCAATAGATTGAATTGTGTATACTTTCAAGGGTTCTAATCCAAGCATTAGCCAAGTGTCATAGAATGTTTTTAGTACACTATTTTTGTGTCGCTGTTGCCTAGAAATTTTTGTGAGCCCACTAATACCATGTTTCTGTCAGAATCTACTTGGTCCCTGCCCCCCCCCCCCCGTCTATGCATCTACCCTTTTTTATGAAGTTAGTCTTTCTCCTCTGCATTTGCTCAATGTCTGGTGCTGAGAAGCACCTGTAAGTTTGGGAAATGGAAGAAGGCTTGTGGCAAAATCTTGTGCCACTGTGCTTAACCTCACTGCACATTTAACAGTCAGGCTAATCTTCTCTTGAATAGATTGAAGAGTTGAATGTACATCACATATGATGTCCCTGTTGCAAAGATTGTTAGAAAGCATGCTGCCCAAATATTCCTATCTTTATTTTAAATGTGCGGATCATGAAACATAACACCTAAACATACCACATCTCAGTTCTGCATTGAATCATTTATTATGCTCATGGTTGTAATGTACAACTTATGTAATGTTAAACTTTTCATTCCTATGGTTAAGCCTGAGGCCTAGATTGTTCCTTGCTTGATTGTTATAATTGCCCCATCAAACTAGTAAAATTAAGGTTGTGAACTAACATTTCCTGTGTGGTGTATTTTGGCATTGTGTCAAGGGCTCAAATTCAGAAATATGTGAAAGTCATATTTAATGTTTTAATTATATTACCGTTATGTGTATAGGTGTTATCTCTGCAGTAACCCACCTTTATCCTGCTTATGCCTCAGTCATGGTTATATTTTCTGACCCCTGCTTTTTCACTATTGTAAACACTTGATTGTACATAACATGACAGCTTACTTAACAGGAAACATATTAACACAGCCCAAGGATGTCACAAATGACCCAGAAAAATTATATTATGTGTGTGTCTCTGTCACTGTCTCCATGTATGTATGTGTTCCCACTTCTGTATCATCAGTTTTTACTGTTTGATACTTATTAGGCTAACAGATGTAATGTACATATTATGGGATTTTACAATTGTTACAAGGGCAATGAAGAATAATGCATACATTTTCTTTTGCTTCAATCGGTTGCCATATTTGAACTTTGGGAATTAGGAGTTGTTATGTGGTGTGGTTAGATAATACTCATCCCTGTAGATTTTTCTTGGAATTCTGTCAATGATAAAATCCAGATGTATTCCAAAGTGTTTGTAAATGTTTTGTATGTATCTTGTGGGTGTAACTGTTGGCTATACATTTTCTTAAAAAACACATATTTTGCTGTTGTATTAATGTCTTTGCTTCTTGTTGAGAACAATGCCTTGCATAGTTCTTGCTTGAATAATTATGATGATAATGTAAAGAGTAACACACCACAAATATTTGCAGAAATTAACCATAGGCAAATGTCTTAGCATGTCTGTATGTGTAGTTCTGTCATCAGCCATCTACCTTATTCCACGATGTCTATGTCATCAAATAAACCTCCTTTTTTTCCATCTGCCATGACATGCTTGGTCCCTCATGTGCTTCATAATCCACCTGTCTCACATATAAAAGGAGTGAAGGACTGCAACTTTAATGATAAATGTGTAAATCATGGCACATGAGACATGACCATAACATATATCTGTTCTGTACTCCATTAACTTCAGACATGGTTGTAATTGTATACTGATTGTTGGCATGAAAGTCAGCACAGATTAATATGGACTACTGTAAATTCCCAATCTAAGTTCAACACCTCAAGATATGCTGGAGCATGCAATAATTCTTTGTGAATAGCTATGAAAATTAGCATTCCAATGGTGCGCTTCAGGGATAGAGTTAACAATATTTACAATAAAGAATTCTTTGAGTAGGTTGTACAACTTCTGTATGTATTTATACAATTTTGAAAGAAAGTATTTGGATTTGAGAGTGTTAGTAACTCAATTGGCTCAGTCTGTTAATGTATGTCTGCTTTGCAACTGTCTTACAATGATATGCAACCTTTTCACACATAATCCATCATTGTTATTCAGAAGTGCACTGTCATATTTAAGAAGTGCCTGTTTATAATGTCAATGCACATTGTGCAAGCATTAGACAAGACAGCATACAGAACACAGATAGATAGTAACCTAAACTTTGACTACCAGGTAGCTATGGTACTGAGGGAATCCTTCTGAGTGGTTTAACTTATAAATGAAGGCATGGAATCAAGATCAAAGGAAGTCATAGTGTCACTGTACTCAGCCCTCAGAACTTGCAGGAGGGACAGATATATATCCCAAAGGCTACCTCATCTATGAAATAAATTTCCCATCTTCATAAAACAAAGCCTGTCCCTCACCCTCTTCAAAAAATAATTTGTGTAAACTGATGAGCAACCTTAAATTCACTCCCAGGGTACTGCCCATGTCCGTTTTGGACAGAAGCAGCCTGTAAAATGACTCAGGGCGCCAATACCCAATGACATACTACCATGATACTACCCCATCCCATATATGGGGAATTAATATATAATACTGTCATATCCTGTGTTTTTATTGGATAGGATTGTAAAGGCTCTTTTGCCATTATGCTAGTAATCACCTATGAACCTGTAAGACAACCTGACAGTGACACAAACTTCCACTTAGAAGATATATTTTGACTGGCAGAGTGCTACCCTGTAAATGTACATTATCACCATCAATTTCCAGTTTTGGAAACAAAATGGTTATATCAAGCTGTCAAAAATTAACTACATCACAGTTTAGTATAAGTTATCCTGGGACACTGGCTGTTGATTCTGTGCTATCTAGATTGAGCAAGTAAAAAGGGAGAAAGTTTGAATCCACCAATAATTGACTACTATGAGTGTGTGTTTGTCTGTCAATCTGTGTAGAAAAGGTCTCTATTGCATATAACTGTATATTGTTACAGTGCACTTTAACCACCTTCATACCTTTTTAGAAGAACATTAATATATTAAACAATGATAATGTCATCCATTTAAATGTGCACTGTCATAATTGTAAACTAACAATTTGGGTGGTACATGTGATTCAGTTAATGTTCTGTACCTTGTGATCTTAGGTAGTCTGTTTAAATCAAGCCATAACCCCTTAGACTCACTTGTGTCAGTATAGTCAATATGACTATGAAGGTACATGTACAGTAGGTAACAATGCTGTCACCCGGCTATCTGTTGTGTACATGCCTGGCTGGGAATTCCTAGTAAAAGAATCTATGCTCCTTTTTCACACAGAAATGGATTTATTAGATAATAATGATGCTTTCCAATGACATTTATCTTTTCCAATAAGAACTGCTAAAGCCTTTCCTGTGGCATGAGGACATGGGATAATGTTCTGGATGTTGTTCCCTTAGTAAGGCATGTGTTCAAGTTCACTGGTTCACCACTCATTTTGCATGACTACCATTCTCCTGTCACAGTGATGACTACATTACACATCATGTAAGTTTGGGTATACCTAACAGCAGGCAATGTAGTATGAGAAATAAACATATATAGCAAGAGCACATTAAAGATATTACAGGCAGACATACATATCCCTTCCCGCAATAACATATATCATGACTTCAAAGACCAAATTATCTCACAATTTCTGTCAACAATTGAATCGTGGCACATTCATTCTTAAGAATATCTGGTAGCATCTGCCCTTACATAGTTGGATGTTCAAAATCCAAATTGAATGGATTCAACCATTGTGTGTTGTAATGCTAATATGCATGAATGACATTCACAGCTGTTACAATGCGCACAGTTACAGTGGGGGAAACCTCCTCCATCCCTTTTAACTCATGTAAATTGCTTGCAACACAGTCATACAATATATTGACTTCACATAGGTGGACTCTTACAGCTCTCTTAAAACTTCTATTGTGGTGCATGTGATTTATGCATGCTATAATAGTTGGTGGACTTACACAGCTTGCTGTATAATTCCAGCAAAGAGCAACATTATATGAATGTACTAGCATTATACAAACAACACTGCATAAATTATTATTCTCAGTTTTACTTAAGAAAAAGAAATATAAACTCATTTTGTAATCTACTGCCAGTGAAACAGCTGTTTTTTGAATGTCATTTTATGATTGTTCCTGTGGCACATGCATTGAGTAATGTGTATAATAACATAGCTTCACAGATACATTGTAGTTCAATTTTGGGACAGTATTATTTTACAAAACAACTAGAACATCTTCCTTGGCTAAGAAACATTGATATTGCACTGCTCACAGTTGTGTGAACATTAACATGGATACCTCCTTTTCATTATTTTGACAAAATGATACTACATACATTATCCCCAAATGTTCTTTATTACTTCACACACTAATTTCATTTATTGTGCCAAGACTCACTGCTGTTGTATGGCAGATACAGTGAATACACAGCTCTGTAGAGTCAGTAGTATGATGGGCAGGGGGTTGAATTGGTACAGTCTGTCTGTCTGATAACTGTATCATACAGGACTGGCTTAGACAGAGGAAGTATATATGGCACAGTCAGAGGACTGCAGTTTTAAAGCATCATCCTCCAAGGCAGGTGATCCATACCCATTACAGTAGGGAAGTGTTGTAAGTCCATCAAATGTGCTTTTCGTGACACAAATAGTATGCCAGTTTCTGCGGCATCACAGGTTGATACACATTTTTCTGATATCTGTCCTGGCATGTGTGTGAGTTGGCAAGATGTAAATGTTGTTAATGTCATTAATTATTCATAGAAAATACTTAGTTTCCAAGTAAGAATGCACTGCACTGCATGTCTTCCTCCAAACATTTACGTATTACTGCCTTTGCTTTCTTCATAATGCACAGCTTTATAGGATATGTTGACTTATATAACATTTCTTCCTGTATGGCATTATGCAAGGTCATCGCAAAGTGTGATCGGGCCTGTGTAATGACATTTCCTTGTCTGTATCTGTTGTTTATATGCTGTTATGGCAGTGTTCACTGAAATTTCTTGTGAGCTTGTCCAGTATAATCATATAGTAGATACTCTCCAATTAGGTATGAAGACTATGAACTACTGCTATGTCATCAGATCTGTGTTGTCATTTATCACTTGTGTATTTTGAGTGTTATTACATTACTGTTTAGGATGTGCATGAATATAAAACACATGCTTGTCTAATACATGTTTCAAGGTAATATAGCTCCATGTCTATGGTTGCCAAATAACAGCAAATTGCAAAACATGTCTCTTTCTGATGTACATGACACAACAGATGTACATTTCATTTCTTCTTGTTTATATGTGATGAAGTAGAGAATACATCACTACTGTCAGCTATTACACATGCATTCATTGTATATACATATTGTATGCAATAACTACAGTCTATGTAAATAGCCCCTAATGTATCCACTGTCCTTACTGTTATCTCATCTCTGCCTGTTATTGATATTAATATTACATTTACTCCCCTTTCTTATAATGTTGCATTGTGTCCCTCTCACAGCCGTTGTCAGCATGTCCATTTTTAGTTATGTACATAGGTGAAAAATTGTGAACGTGATTAATTATTATTATATCAACATTAAAGTATTTCTGTTTAAAATGTTTCTTTATGACATTATCACATCTGACTGCATTAATTGAGTACAGTTTTCTTTTTGTTTACCCTCCCCTCATTCTTACGTCTGAATGGTTAACATTATATTCTGTGTACCTTCACTACAGTGTTCCCTGCGTCTTACTTCTTGTAACTTGCCCTCACTTCATAGAAGCTGTCAACACATGCTGGCTTATTAGGTTTGCTTACAGGCAAACAGTATTGTTTACATTGTGTGCTCATGCTTCACAGCACCGCTTCATGGCTACCAATACTGCTGCTGGCCACAAAATGGTGCTTGTGAACTTGCAAGCATGATGAACAGTGTGCATATTCAGTGAGCACTGCTGCTCATAGATCTAACAAGCTGCAATTGTGTAGGCTTCATGCAAAGCCTACACGACTGTTAATGAATCCCAGGGACTGTGCTGACATTTCATAGTAAAGGATTTAATTTCCTGTCTCTGTTTTAGCTTTTACGTTTCTTGAAATTATTTTCTGATTTTTTTGTTTGTTGGTCATAGGTGAATAGTTCACATGTACTTACTAGGCTATTGATCTGTGATTATCTTTAGATGTATAGCCCTACATTCCCATGATGTTTTTAGCTCTTGTAATTTAAGTACAAATAATCTAGATGTGTGCAGAACATTTACATATTACCCCTATACATAACATACAAATGTGTTAATTAGGTGTGAATTTGTTGTCTCCAATCCTTTTGTCCCGATTTACTTTGAAAGAAATAAGATGGTATATTTTGCTTTATGTGGAGAGGAAGATAATGCCAAAGAAGTGGCGTTATCTGTGATATGTGTACTGTATATCACTCCATCAAGTTATATTTATGTTTCAGAAATGTTTGTGATCTCTTGATGTGGATGTTTACATGACCATTAGACTTGTGAATGTGCAATAGATCTGATAGGTTAGGGTCTGCTCAGACTTTGTACATGAGGCAGAGATCACCCCTCAGTAACCTGTATTATACCAATAACAGGGGCAAGGCTTTGAGATAGATAGTGCAGATTTTATAACCTAGGCCCTTGATTTCCTTTATGAGAAAATAGAGTGATCATTCATGTTCCAAGTGTTTGAACTGGTACACACTAAACGGAGCATTGCACTCAGTGATGTGCATTATAAGTGCCAACTACAGTGGAATGATCACACCCCTGGACCTACATGCCTTACTCTTACTAATATGTTGTGCAATGAAAAATGTATCTCACTATGGTGTCACCTATGACTAGGAGGTTGGATTTTGTGGGGGTTTGCTTTATGGGTTTCTGATTTGAGACATTTTGCATCTTAGATGCTTGTTTCATGGTGGGTGCTAATTGAGATGAGTGTTTGTGAGATGGATGAGGAGACTTGTTTCTTAGGTTACATTTAAGGGGCCTTTGTGGTTTGTGTAGGTTACTTTTAAGAGCACATATGTAATGATAGGAATTGGCCTGTGTTTTTTCTAATAGGCATAGTGTGGCATTGTGTGTTGTTCTGAACCTGTTTACTGTTTGCAGTGGCTTTGTGTGAATGATTTGCCTTCGTTAACATCATATAACAGCATTTCTTACACACTGTCTATTTGTTTAAGTGGTAGTCAGCAAACATGAGACAATTGCTAGATTGTCTTAGATTGCACATTTCAACCAAGCTGGCTACAGAGGCAGTGGGAAAGTACAATCCATGCTTCCAGGTGCTTATTAATATGGGCTAGTGGGTGAGTAGTGTCTGGGTGGTTTGGAGTTGATTACTGGATGTGCTGTCTGGCTGTTAGTGAAGATAGTGTTTCTTTGTTTGTTTGTTTGTTTGCTTGTTTGTTTCAACACAGATGCTCACAGCTAGGAATCAAAGCTGCTTTGTTCCTGCTTTACCTGAAGCAATGTGTAGAACTACTCCCAGGCTGCTTCCTAAGAAGTTGTATTAACCCAAATGTTGATGGTTTTTGTACACTTCCTATAGTCTTTTCTTGGTAGATATCCTGAAAAGAGACCACAGCAGCTGGATACCACTAAAAGACAAGCTGCACAAAGGCCCTCAAGAGAATATCACCCAAACTGCAACAGACCACTCAGTGAGGTCCTATAAACACTGCCTAATCTGAGACCAGCAGAAGTCAGTGCCCTCTGCTCCTTCTCTCACCAGGACCAACATTAATGATAATAATCCCAAGCTACAACCTAAGATGCAATTTTCAGTCTTTTACATAAGTACTAATCACTAGGAAGGCCAGGAAATAATATCCCTGTCTTCCTTCTCCCAGCAGGAACAAAACAGAAGATTTAATCCCAAGTTAATCTCTGAAAAGCAGTTACTAGGCTCTCCAGTGATTGGTAATCTAGTTCAAAATGTTACAGATTGGAAAGTAAGATGGAAAATTGTGTTTATTCTTCTGAATATAACAGTGTGCCCTGAGTGGGTGGGACAATATGAAACACAGGTTAACTCAAGCTTTAAGAGTCTAAGAGGAGAGTTTTCCCAATGTTATCTTTCAGTGCCCAGTGAATGAGAAGATAATAATAAACCATAAGGATTTTATAAAAATACATTTGCAGTAGGGTGAGCAACTCAAAAGCTACCATGAGGTATGATCCAAGACACTACTAGATGTTGCGTATGCAAAAGAGACTAATGCAGTTATAATAACTGCAAGGAAAACACATGCGTTATTATTGAGTATAACTAGCTTTTGGACAATGTAACACACATTTATGCTTCAGTTTCTTCATGCTAAATCATCTGCAAAATTTCTCTCCAGTAGTGTGCATGTACATCTTTATCTGTATCTATAGCCATATGACAAGTATCTTTCAATATTATATGTGTGTATGTGTGTGTGTGTGTGCATATGAGTGTGATTATATCATCATTGGTAAACAACAGAAATGAATGACTCTCAAATGGGAGAACAAAAATGAGTGACTGCGCAAATACATAACAGACAATGTGAGAGAATCACAAAACATTTGCAACTTCTCTCCCACTATTATTAAACCCCAGCAACAAAACATAGATCAATTATCATCTGAGTAGTGGTATATCTGTCAAAAGGGTGCTTAGCAATATAATGTGTAGGGTTAAGGTGAGGGTCAAGGGTAGGATTAGAAGTAGAGTTAGCACACATGAGTTACAGTTGACAGAGGGACTTTTCCCACATAGCACCCTACTTGTGAGTAGCCCTTGCCTATTAATCTTCCTTTGCCCCTAATCCTACACATTATATTACTAAAAACGCTTTTCCAAACATGAAGTAGAACATTCACAACAGCAAACAGTCACAATACTAAATCTAGCTCCTTACCTAACCCCGTCTCTAACTCTAATCTTAACCCACAAATATCTCCACATACACATTACCAGCTATATTGTGATCTTGCAAATTTTCACAACCATCACCTTTTCAGTAAAATATTTATTTCTCTCCAGATACCTATATCCACCCATAACCTCTTTCCCCATTTTATGTACATGGGGTCATGTGCCACTTCAATGGTGACAATCATCTAGAACTAAGGATCATACTTCTGGGTGGCTAGCCCTGCCACAGTTTTTCGACTATACCACATTCACATATATGGTTATTTTTTTAGTGTGTCCAATCCACCTAATGCATGTATTTGCAATGCTGGAGAAAACCAGAGCACCTAAAAAAAAAACAATGGGAACACGGGGAGAAAATGCAGACTCCACACAGAAGGCACCCCAGCTGAAAATCAAACCAGAGAACATCTTCCTGTAAGATTACAGTGCTAAATTCTGCGCTGTTGTGCCACCCCTTGAACTTAGCCAAATGTAATTTACACAAACATACAGTCACACATTTGTATTGCCACTAACTTTTATACCTATACAAACTTGTCAACCAAATGAATTTACCATTTGAATGACAACTAATGTATGTATATATAATGTGTATGTATGTATGTGTTTGTGTGTTTCTATGCACAGTTTGCACACATATATGTATGCATTTGAAAACTGTATATGTTGCATGCTCTATTTATCTTACATAATTAATTTATTCTCTCTGAGCTGACTATATCTCAGCACTCCTTTTTAACTCCTGCTTGCAGAATTGAACCATTATTCTCCAAACGTATTTATCATATGCATGTTCCTTTAACTGCATTCATTGCATTCCTTAATCGTAGTATGATGAGGCTGCCCATAATGCACTTTACAAAAACTGTCATAGAGTAAGGTAGAAGACAGTATGTTAACATTATATGTTTTATATTATTCATATCTTTGTCTTTATATTTGGCCTTCGGGCTTGTAACATTTAACCATCACTTAAAAAAGAATGTCTCACTGTGCAGTATGTTTACAATATCTGAAGTTTCAGGGTGCCTTCTTTAAGTACATCAGTATGAAACTTCTCAGTGTTGCTTTTACTGTAAAACCCTGCCCCTGTAATAAAACTTTGTGTTCTTTGCTCCACAAGCCGCCACATCTCTCAACTTCTTAGAGCAAGAAGTCTGGACAAAGACATAAATAAAAGTCAGACATAGGCCTAAAAATAGGGACAAATTTTAAGAAAGTTGGTAGAATAACAGTTTTGCATTAGCATGAATTTTCTGAAGGGTATGAAGTATGAAACTCAAACTTCTGTCATTATTTTATTACTTTAGTGTTGAATAATTTGCCCCTAATTTGCCAGAGAAAACAATTTTATGAAAAACATACCAAAAATATGAGCCAAAAATCTGGATATTCTGCAAAAATCTGTAGAGTTGAGAGGTATGCAAGCCGCTTACCTTGGAAAATCACAAAAAGTCACTTTCTCTTTCTTGATCCAGGTACATAACAGTGATCCTATGGTTACTGTGGTCTATATGTCTCAGATCCTGTGTTGCATAATGGGATCCAGAGGGAGTATAGACATGTAATGTGCATAAAGAAGTTAGACTATGGCTGCATATGTATCCCTATGGGGAATAGAAAAGAAGCATGGATACCTCTCAACTGTCCATGTTTTGGAGGGATGCCAATGATTCATTCTCATATTTTTGTTCCATCCCTCCTAAAATTGGAAATTATTTTGAAAAGCACTAGGTTAACAGTATCAACATTTAAACGTGTCCCTAATTTGGGGTCTTTTCCCTATTTTTTTCTTTGCTTTGTCTGCGTCTGTATAGGTAAAAAATGACAGGCGTTAACATTTTATTGCTAGTTAGGATAATGTACATAACTGTTGTTTCATTTTTGTTATCAGACTATGATATTGCTGGCAATGAATTCATGGAATGTTCCCATGAGGAATGATCTGAGAATTTTATTGAAGCCTAAAATCTGAACTGATCTGACATATTTATTAATACATTTGCACTCATATTTCTACCAAATTTTAATTACCATATTTCACAGTATTTTAAGAGCTAAACCACAATTTTACCAGAGCTATATATTTTTGAAGTGATACCACTTGCCTGTATTGCTCTGCGTGTCTTGTTATTATGCTACAATTTACAGCATTATTTCCATTACTGAACTTATAAATCAAAATAAACATGTCAAGTGAACAACAATCCAAAGTATGCATTTATTCTGTAAAGGTAAAAGGTAGGCTATAATTTCTTACATTTTGTATTACTGTGCACTGTTATCAAGAGGCTTACAAAATAATGATTCAGTGAAGATGCCAGATAAGCTGAGCAGCTGTGACTTTCAAATTGATGATGAATTATAACACTGCACAAGGATGGAAAATATTGGTAGTTTAATGTGAGAGATTACCTACTCCATGAACTTTTAAACCGTCATTCTCCATAAGAAATAAGCATCAGCATTACGCAGTTAGTTTTCAAGGTCGCACTATGCTTGAAAGACATGTATAGACAACAGCAGTGTCATGTCACCCAATGCCACAGATGCATTTTTTTTGCTTACTTTTTCATGTTAGCATAGCTAATAAATAGTCTCCAGAGCCAACAAGTTACAACTGAGACATCTGTAATTTGATCCAAGTAAACTGAAACCCATTACTGCACAAGCAGACTTTAGAGAAAATAATCATAATTTCAGGATGTTCACATAAAGCACAGTAAATATGTGTGAAATCAGTTTTATTTTTCCATTTTAAGCCATTTGATTTTGATGGAGAATTAGAACTTTCAATTAATTCTAGTTCTTAAAAATGAAAATTTCAAGCACTATGTTCCAAAAGTGTCTTCCTTTTTCCAACTTTGTCAGAAAAGGAAGTAAAGCAAACATGACCTTTACCAAAGCGTAATCTTTTTATAGATTTATTTTGTTTATTCATTTGTTAGCCAGATAAGTCAAATGGTTATCATGGGTCATTTTCAGTCACTATGTAGGCCATGATATCAGGGGCAAATGCAACATATCTGGACAGTTTAGAGGATTTGATCACCAAGCATGTTTTGGAAATGTAGGAGGAAAAGTACCCAGGCAAAATCCAAGCAGATACATAGAGAAAGCATGGCAAAGATCAAAGTAATCTAATGTGTTATAATCCAGGTTAATAAAGGAGATAGGTCTATACCCAAGCACTTCAATCTCTTCCTGTTTCCCCCTTTGGTAAATACAGTACTCTGGCTTTAGTAAAATAAGCTAGTAGCCCTCCTTCCAGTATTACATCATTATATACCTCACATAAAGTCTTCATTACTAGATTTTCCAGTTTCCTATAGATATCTCCAGATATCCCATTGTGATGACCCTACACTGGCCCAGTAATCAATGAGTCTCAATCCTCACCATTGGCAACAGTGAGGGGTGTACACAATGGGAGGATGATAAGTACACACACAGTAAAGTACAATTTCCCTTAAGTATACACATAGATCACAGTCAGTCTGGGGCTGTTTTTTGCATCTTTCTCCAGATTCCAATAAGACTCCCCACTGGCACAGCTATAGGGTTAAGATCTCAGCCAAGTGGTAAAGCTAAAACCTCCAGCACCCTCTCTGTTCAACCAGTGCTTTGTATCCCTGCCCAAGTAGCTGACACACACACATACACACACACACACACACACACACACACACACACACACACACACACACACACACACACACACTTTAAGATTTGATTTATATACAAACACACATACACTCCTGGGGAAGGCTGGCACAGGTTTAATAGCTATGCCCTCTTCTGCCTAGACTTTAAGGTAGTAATCACTGCCACCAGCCACTACTTATCAGTTACTCTAAACCCCTTACAACGGGTTCCCAATCCTACTGTATAATGTCATTATTATCCAAATGGTAAGTGTGACCAAGAGCAAGGCTATTGGAGTGGTCTATACAGTTTCACCAAATACATATGTAAGTACTCTAAGAACTTAAATGTCTCTTATCAAACCAGCCACAGTTAAAAGGTTTAGATACATTTAATAATAAATAACAAAAGAACAAGACAATACTCGAACAACACAGTAACTATAACGTTCACAATCACAGGAAATATTTTAAAACAACATTGCAGGACAGTCTCAAACAAATACAAAAAACATATAAACTAATCTTTACTATATTCCTATCTATATCTAAAAGATACTATGTCCTAAATAACTTACTTACAGAGCAAGGCAAATGCAGACGAATGGATGTTCTTGCTAGATCCAAGACAAGATGCACAATGTCTTGTCTCTCTCTCTCTGAAAGAGTTCTTAAATTAATATCAAATATTACAGCTGGGTTAGCCTAGATGACATCACCCTTTTTCACCTGCCTTCAGGTCCCAGGCTAACAGAAACTTAACAAAATGTAGCGTTTCTGTGTGAAAAATACATATCTCTCAGATGTTTGCTCAGAACTGGAAGTTGTAAAAAAATTAAATACTTTCACATTTGAAATCTAGTAATTACTTCAGTTTAAAGACAACAGGAAATCCTCTAGTTCTAGACATTGTGTCTGCTTGCTGCACTGAAACCGAGATATAAAACACTTTACTTTTCAACTTATTTTCTTGATTTATTTATTTTACATTTGTTTACTGGGATAGTCTGACTGGATACATGTCCCTTTTCAGTGGAGGCCCAGGGACAAAAGCTCCAAATAGACAAACTTACATAGATTACACAAGAAGTTGGATAATATTAGAAAATATAAAACAAAGAGATTATGTACAATGGCTTAGTAGTGTTCCCTAGTAGGGACTCACAATTCTCATAGACAGACACAATTAAAAGCAAGAGATCTCAGATTGGACATAGAGCTTGGTGACGTAGTTGCATGTTATGATATTTATAGATTATGCTTTCACATGATTGATGTTTTACAAGTTAACTGTGCATGTTCCAGCTTCTACTATTAAAACATACATTTGCACAGGTATATAGTTTATATACATTTCTGTTCTTTTCCAGTAGGGTACACTGTGGTTACATTCTTGAAGCTCAGTACATAACATACTGTTCTCTTAAATTTGTAAGACAAACATATGAATCATATTAATATTCACAAATGACATATGATTATTTATAAAATACCATATAGCTGGGCTGGCAGTTTCACACCCATTTTCACCTGGAACCTTCCTCACCTTCAAATACCTACATGGTCTCTCTACCTCCAAGAATTGCAGTTCCTTGTTAAGCTCCAATCTTACTTCCAAGAATTGCATTTTCTTGTTAAGCTCCAATCTACCCTCCTTCATTAGCTTTTCTACTTACAAGTGCATTATAGCAGCTCTCATTCTTTTATCCTGCATCTTTCCATGTTTCCCTAGCCAGATACATTTTATTATAGAAACTTCACATTGCCTGAGTGACACATTCCTTTGCAGATCTCACAACACTGTCCTCCCCACTCATTCCTTCTATACTCCATTTCTGCTTTCTCTCTTTTAGCTAACAATCCAATAGCTTACTGACATTCTCTCCATGTACCTACCACACTATCTGCCACATCTACTAGCCCTTTCTCTACTATTGTGATGTCCCTCTCCAATATTTGAATCTTTGCATTTTCTTCCCTTGTAAGTACTTCTGACCAGCCCACCCCTATTCTTTCTCACCCATTCCCTTTTCTATTCCCTTCAACTGATATTCTACCTGTTTTATGTCTGTTTTCTACTTCCTTCTCCAAAATCTCTCCAGTGTCATAATCTGTCCCTTCCAGGCATACTTAACAGCATCTAGCCATATGCCTGCCTTACTTATTTCCTGCATTGGTATCAGCCTCATTACTTCCTGCAACATTCCTTCACTTTGGCATCTCCTTTTTCACCATTTTATAATGAGGTTTCCACCTCAGCCATCTTTTCAACTCTTCATCATCCTTCATCTTAGCCTTCAGACTCATTAAAGCATGATCTGTCTGATTTACCTCCAGTTGTAAACCAGTCTAATCCACTTGCTTATTTCTTTGCTTCACTGGAAAAAAGTGTTGCCTCTTTCATCTGTGCATCCTCCTCAATGTATCTACCCATGCTTGATCATGCTACTGTCCCTTCATTACTTCATTCCTGTCCTATAGTTATAAAATTTTGCACAACAACTATAAGTTGGGTGTTATTTGATCTTCCACTGACTCAAAATTGTTCCAACATGGGTAAGACCTTGTTAACAACTGATGCAAAGACAATTATCTCAAATTAAATGTAAAAAAAATGCAGCACAGTTCATTCTGGTAATCAAAATACTTTCTCATACACTGTATGTAAGTAGGCTGCCTTAATAAAGGTACGGTGGGATGTTGGTTAAGAAGCTGGGATAATGGTAAAGCCTTGAGAAAGGCTGTGCGTACCCAAGTGCTTGTGGTTGAAGGCTAAGTAAAGCCCTTAGAAAGGCTTCGTATACAGGTCATAGTTCCAGCTGGTCAGGTCGCCTGGTGAGAGGAATCGCTAGTGAGGCAGCTAGAAATCAAAGATGAAACACACAGAAAAAACAAGCAAAACCACATAAATGTGGCTCGTCTAAGGAGCTCTGCTCGCCATGGTGGCAAAAAATAAACATAGTTGAAGTTCAGATTCTAGAAGATCATACTTTATTGAAGTAAAAAGTAACAGAAGTATAATCATCATCAAAGCGTAGTTCCTTAATGGAAAGAGTGATCCTGAGGATTTCCTTTTATAAGAGTACCTGTGGGTGTGTCAGTGGGGGCTAATCAAGAGTGGGTATAAAACACTTTATTGTGATTGGGTATGACAACTTGACATCACACCTTACAATCTGATAGGTTAGAAACCCTGAGCCAGCTCATACGTGGTTAGTAAAATCACTCTAAACCTACAATAGTGAAGTTTGGAGATTAGCTAAAATTAGCTAAAAAAATGTAGTTAACTGAAAATAGTCTTGCTGGAAAAAATCAACCCTTGTTGGTAAAATACATTGTTAGGCTACATTTTCCAAAATCTTCGTCAGGATGGTGGACGACCTAAAAGAGCATAATAAGCAAAGCCGAGCGTTACTAGGGAAATAGCAACAACATGTATGTAAAATAACAAGTATGTAAAATAAGAAACAGGCTAGAAAACCAAAAAATAAGAGCAAAAAATAAGAACCAGGCTAGATATCCAAAAAATATGATACAGAAATTAAAAAGAGCAACAAAATAGTGAACAATTCTTAAATAACGGATATCAATAGAAACTAATGTATTAAGATGTGGAAATGAATGAGGGCTGTTAATTAAAAAAAAAAAAAAAAAAAACAATCTTAAAAAGGCACTGATATGTAACCTGAAAAGCTAGAAAGATACGAAAAAAACAGTAATACTGAACCATTGTAGAAAACACGACAGACATGAAAGACAAAAAAATATTAATGAACCATTGACCAAAAATGAATGAAGGTAGACTGGTGAGATCAAAACTGGCTGTCGCACGAAAGGTAACATTTCGTCGGTAAATCTGTTAGAGGTCCAGGTGCAGAGGTTGTGTTATACAGTGTTGTATCTTTCTGAGATACAAGATTGGGGTCAACAATTCTGCATAGTTAAGGCCTGGTCTTTTCCTTGCCTGCAAATGTATTTGCCACTCGAGTTCCCTCTTCTCAAGCAGCGAGTTGTGCTCCCCACCTAGTGGGGATTTAGGAATGTGTTCAAGAACATGAAATTTGAATGTATTGTGTCCTAGGTTCCTGAGAGCATGCACTGCCAGCTGGTTTGTCACTTTCAAGTATTTTAAGTCATGCAGGTGTTTTGCTATCCTCATTTTAAGGGAGTTAACCGTCTTGCCCACATAGAAAGCATTGCATTTGGTGCATACTGCCCTGTAAACCACTCCTGTGACATTGCAGTCGCCTCTGACATTAGGTGTATAGTGTCTCCTGCCATTGGGGCAGTAAAAGCCTGCAGCACCGCTCATGTGTCTACAGTAGTGGTAGGGTGGCTCACTTCAGGCAAAGGTACCAGGGTTGTCAAGTTTAACATGGCAGGGGTGTTCCAGAAAGTCCCTAATGCTTCTCCCTTTTCTAGCTGTGAAGGAGGGTTTCTCTGGAAAAATCTGGCCAATAGATCTGTTATTTGTGATGATGGGCCAATTCTCCATTATGATCTGGATGATTTCTTTGTAGTCCATAGAGAAGTCCAGGATGCAGTTGAACTGGAGTCTAGCTACTGGGGTGTTCTGGATCCTGGTGTCAGTTAGAGCCCTAGGGGTGCCAAGTTGGCCCTGGCTGATGATGGGGTCGAGGATCCTGTTGATTAGCCCTTCTGAGTAGCCTTGGGCTAAAAAGTCCATTTGTAGCTTTCGAATGTCAGTCAAGAAACCTGTCATGTCCTGGGAGACTTGTGCTATATGGATCCTTTGCGATTTAATCATGCTCACCTTCTGTTTGAAGGGGTGCATACTGGTGGTGTGCAGAAAAAAGTTTACCCTAGTGGGATTTTGATAGAGGTTGTGTGTCAATGTGGTGGAGCCTTGTTTCTTCCTCGGGTAAAGATCCAGAAGGGCTAATCAACAGGATCCTCGACCCCATCATCAGCCAGCACCAACTTGGCTCCCCTAGGGCTCTAACTGACACCAGGATCCAGACCACTCCAGAAGCTAGATTCCAGTTCAACTGCATTCTGGACTTCTCTATGGACTACAAAGACATCATCCAGATCATAATGGACAATTGGCCCATCATCACAAATAACAGATCTTTTGGCCACATTTTTACGGAGAAACTCTCCTTCACAGCTAGAAATGGGAGAAGCATTAGGGACTTTCTGGAACACCCCTGCCATGTTAAACTTGACAACCCTGGTACCTTTGCCTGCACTGAGCCTCTCTGCCACTACTATAGACACATGAGCGGTGCTGCAGGCTTTTACTGCCCCAATGGCAGGAGACACTACACACCTAATGTCAGAGGTGACTGCAATGTCACAGGAGTGGTTTACAGGGTAGTGAGCACCAAATGCAACACTTTCTATGTGGGCAAGACGGTCAACTCCCTTAAAACGAGGATAGCAAAACTCCTGCATGACTTAAAATACTTGAAAGTGACAAACCAGCTGGCAGTGCATGCTCTCAGGAACCTAGGACGCAATACATTCAAATTTCATGTTCTTGAACACATCCCTAAATCCACACTAGGCAGGGACCACAACTCGCTGCTTGGGAAGAGGGAACTCAAGTGGCAAATACGTTTGCAGGCAAGGAAAATACCAGGTCGTAACTATGCAGAATCTTTGACCCCGGTCATGTGTCTCAGAAAGATACAACACCGTATACCACAACCTCTGCGCCTGGACCTCTAACAGATTTACCAAGGACATGTTACCTTTCCTGCAACAGCCAGTTTTGTTCTCACCAGTCTACCTTCATTTGTTTTTGGCCAATGGTTCATTAATATATTTTTTTGTCTTTCATGTCTGTCATGTTTTCTACAATGTTTCAGTATTACTGTTTTTATCATGTCTTTCTAGCTTTTCAGGTTACATATCAGTGCCTTTTTAAGATTGTTTTTTTTTTTTTTAATTAACAGCCCTCATTCAGTTCCACATCTTAATACATTAGTTTCTATTGATATCCCTTGGTGGTGCTGTGGTAGTGTTGTCGCCTCATAGCAAGACATTGTCCTGTTCGATTCTCAGCTAGAGCGTCTGCTGTGTGGAGGCATATATGAATGGGGGTGTGCCTTTGTTGTAGGTTGTGCATCAGGGCTGGTAACCCAGTATGTAGAAATCCACTACCAATCATTAGCGGACCGGAGTTCTGCTGTGGCAACCCCTAACTGGGAAAAGCCGAAAGACACAATTTAAGAATTTTTCACTATTTTGTTGCTCTTTTTAATTTCTGTATCATATTTTTTGAATATCTAGCCTGGTTCTAATTTTTTGGTTTTCTAGCCTGTTTCTTATTTTACATACATGACATTTTGCATACATGTTGTTGCTATTTCTCTAGTACGCTTGGCTTTGCTTATTATGCTCTTTTAGGTCATCCACCATCCTGACAAAGATTTCAAAAAGTGTAGCCTAGCAATGTATTTTACCAGCAAGGGTTGATTTTTTCCAGCAAGACTATTTTCAGTTAACTACATTTTTTTAGCTAATTTTAGCTAATCTCCGAACTTCACTATTGTAGGTTTAGAGTGATTCTACTAACCACATATGAGCTGGCTCAGGGTTTCTAACCTATCAGATTGTTGTGCCCAATCACAATAAAGGGTTTTCACCCACACTTGATTGGACCCCAATGATACACCCCCAGGTACTCTTATAAAAGTAAATCCTCAGGATCACTCTTTCCATTAAGGAACTACGCTTCAATGGTGATTGTACTCCTGGTACTTTTTATTTCAATAAAGTACGACCTTTTAGAATCTGAACTTAGCCGAGCCACATTTATGTGGTTTTGCCTGTTTTTTTCTGTGTGTTTTATCTTTGATTTCTAGCTGCCTCACTAGCGGTTCCTCTCACCAGGCAACCTGACCAGCCGGAACTACGACCTGTATACGAAGCCTTTCTAAAGGCTTTACTCTGCCTTTAACCACAAGGGCTTGGGTACACACAGCCTTTCCTCAAGGCTTTACCGGTAGCCCAGCTTCTTCACCAACATCCCACTGTACCTTTATTAAGGCAGCCTACCTGGTCATCCATTTGTTCTTGGCTTCCCTAGGGTATTTTATTTGTGGACATTTTTCCTCCTCTGCATAGGAGCTTAAATACCCAGGTCCCACAGACAATCATTTTCCTGCTATACACTGTATGCAGCACGTTTATCCAATCAGACACTGCTGTAACAGACCTAGATGCTCTAATTGATAATTTCTTATCATTTGACCATTATGTTGCCAAAGTAGTTTGGAAAGCTTTCTATCTGCTCATGTAATTTCCAAATGCAGTTTCATAAGATCCATATAAGTCTTAATCCCCCTTTATTTGTATCTTTTTAGACCCATTATAGAATGTACTGTACCTTGTAGCATGCACTTATCTAAACATATTATTAAACTTGAGATACCTCAATAATTTTTAACTAAAAACTCAGAAATCCTATCTTTCAGGACAGATTGACAGCCTTCTCTCTCTCTCTCTCTCTCTCTCTCTCTCTCTCTCTCTCTCTCTCTCTCTGCATTCAGTTTCTTATTAGACTCCTCCATGGAGATCTATGCATTTGAGCCATGAACTATTCAATTCTCTTTGACCTATTCTTTCACATGATAAGTGGTGCCTCAAATATCTGATTAATGGTGCTAAAACTTCATCAGCAGATAAATACCTATTGGCATGACAGATTCATATCTCAGTGTATCCATCCCCTATCAAACAAATTTCTACTGTGTGTCAAACAGAGTTCCCTTTTTCACCTTCAGGGTAAACCTAGACAGTTCTCCCAAGTCTATCTGGTCATACTAGGCTTGCAATGGTCTGCAGACTGATTGCCTAGTAATTACCTCTGTAGCTATGAAACTGTACGTTCCTATTTTTCTCCATTCTTCCAGACTTTCTGTCCCATAGGGAATCTGTAGTCTCACTGAAATTACCTCCAGCAATTTAAAACTCATCTTTTCCTGCAGTTCAATCTCATGCCTTGAAAGACTTCCATAAATGTTTGGGGGTTGCTATAAACTATTAAGTTGTGACATTGTAATTTTTCTGGCAACCTTGGCCTCTTTCACAAAGGTCACTGCATTGGAAAAGAACATAAAATACACAATACCTAGATGAAAAAGACACGTCTGGAACACAGTAGATATGTTTGTATCCTGACAGCACTAGCTATAAACTCTCTCTTGTCCAATCTGCAGCAATCAAGCCTAATACCAACATTTTAGACATTAGAACTTGCAGATGGAGCCCACTCTAGTGACATTCTGAGCTAAGTTAAATTTAAGGAAGTGCATCACAAATCTCAAGAGAAATAAAAAAAATATAAGCTTATTAAAGTAAAAAGAGCTGAGGACCAGGATATATATATATATATATATATATATATATATATATATATATATATATAAAACAGTGTACTGCTGTGATGGGCATTGGCAGTAACAGTTGTTGAATTGTTTACAACATGCCTACAATCAGTTTTTTTTTCTTTTTTGCATTTATAGATACATGACTAAAGTAACTTGTTACTTTATGTGCCTGTAGTTACATATTTAAAAAGTAAACAGTAAAATAGGTACAGACCTGTAAGCTGCTAAAGGGATGCCATGGAAAAAATGTAAAAAAGTGAGTGCAAAAACCACCACGGATGCACCACCATGGAAAGAATATATACACAAAGTGAATCCAACTGTATTAAAATGGGTCCAACTTTATTAAAATGATAACACCAAGTGTGCATGCTCAGGATTAACCAAGTATTCAAAGAGTGAACACATTCAGGATAAGCGCTTTTGGCCATAGCCTTCTTCAGATCCTCTTAATACAGTTGGATTCACTTTGTGAATATATTGTTTCCATGGTGGTGCATCTATAGTGGCTTTTGTACTCTATTTAAAAAGTAAGGTTTTCCATTTTTTTCCCAATTATTAATCCATTCTCCTTGTTTAGTCTTTCATTGTGTTTCTCATCTGGTACCATACATTTGCTTCTTGATGCTTCACTCACTATCAGCCAATTTCGACAAATATAGTTGTATCATCAGTCTACCCGTCAGTGCATAAATATACATGTAAATAATATACACATATGTGCACACATACATGCACATGTGAGCACACACACAGACACAGACACAGACACACACACACACACACACACACGCACACGCACACGCACACACACACACACACACACACACACACACACACACACACACACACACACACACACACACACACACACACACACACACACACACACACACGCACACACACACACACACACACACACACACACACACACACACACACACACACACACACACACGCACACACACACACGCACACACACACACTCACACACTTCCACATCATTATGTGTTTGTGTGTTTATGCATGAATATGTGCATATATTTGCTACAGAGTTCCATGGAATCTAGTAAGTGTGACAAATTTGTATGCCTCAACTTTGGGAAATACACTGTCTCATGTATGCCCTGAGTAGAGAAGGAAATGTCTCAGACAGTATGCTACTGTTCAGAAACACACAAACCTTCCATTTTAAGCCTGTCCTAAACAGAAGGAGACAGAGAAAAGATCTCCCTAGGGAAAGCCTTAAGTCTTGAAGAAATCATCATCAACCTGGTGATGAGGATGGCTAATAAGAAAGTGGAAGAGAGATAGAGCATGGATATTGTTTGAAACAAGTTGGAGAATGAAGTATGGAGAGTGAGAGAGAGAGACAGACAGACAGAAAGAAAGATGACAACATAGAGATACCAATAAGCCATGTAGAGGTGCTACTTACTTTAAACAAGGTACAAGAGTCTTATTCTGTTTGAAAAGAAAAAATTGTTATGAAGGTATAGGTCATGAAATGGGTATTTGAAGAACCATTACTTCTCTGAAGGAATAGGAGATCAGTCATGGGTGTATCTTTCATAACTTGAAAGGCCAGAAACTTACAGGTATACATGTGTGCGTGTGTGTGTGTGTGTGTGTGTGTGTGTGTGTGTGTGTGTGTGTGTGTGTGTGTGTGTGTGTGTTTGTGTGTGTGTGGGCTTGTGTGTGTGCGTGTGTGCACATGTGTGTGTGTGTGTGTGTGTGTGTGTGTGTGTGTGTCTGTGTGTGTGTCTGTGTGTCTGTGTGTGTGTGTGTGTGTGTGTGTGTGTGCAGATGTATGTGTCTATATATAGGAGAGAAGGAAGCAGTATCAGCAGTTGTAAACATTAAGAAAGGAAGCATGTTATTGGGTGATTATACACATTTCTCATTATTTTTAAATGCATGATTTGCCACATATTGGCAAGGAATGATAGTCAAAACAGTGAAGGGACTATAGTGCCTGCACTGACGGCCTACTGCTTTCAAAATTGTCGACTACTGACTCATCATTCCCAGCTTCTCCACAAACAAAATAGGAAACTGTTCTAGATACTGAAGAAATGGCTAATAAAGAGAAAAAGTAGACATATAGATGGTTAGTCTAACTCCATATAATGGAAGACAAAAGCTAGTGCCAAGATACAATCTATTATATTAAGGATTTCCCTTGTCTGTCTTTTCAGTAGGTAACACAGATGGTTCCCCATAACTAGTGGACCATTAAGTTTCTGACATACATATTTGTTTCTGACCTATGGCGTCTGCTCTACTGCAGACTAATTAACCTCATATTGACCATGACTAAAACCCAGCCACTGGGGATGCACAAGCCAGTGCATTTCTTTGTGCCATTCCCAAGCCCGGATAAATGGGGAGGGTTGCGTCAGGAAGGGCATCTGGTGTAAAACCTCTACCAAAAATTACTGATGCGGAGAACTTTTCATAATTACATACCGGATCGGTCGAGGCCCGGGTTAACAATGACCACCACCAGTGCTGTTAGCCAACAGGGTGCTGGCAGAAATTGGGCTACTGTTGGCCGAAGGAGAAGAGGAGGACGAAGGCATGCCTGAAGGCAGGAAGAGAGGAGGAAGGTTAGGAGTGTATCAGTGAGGGTAGGAACTTTGAATGTTGGCAGTATGACTGGTATAGGAAGATAGCTAGCTGATATGATGGAGAGAAGGAAGGTTGATATATTGTGTGTGCAAGAGACCAGATGGAAGGGAAGTAAGGCCAGGTGTTTAGGAAACGAGTTCAAATTGTTCTATCATGGTGTGGATGGCAGGAGAAATGGGGTAGGGGTTATCCTAAAGGAACAATATGCCAAGAGTGTGACATGAAGACAGTGTCTGACAGAGTGATGTTTATGAAGCTCGAAATTGATGGTGTAATGATGAATGTTGTTAGTGCATATGCTCCACAAGTTGGGTGTGCGATGGATGAGAAAGAGAAATTTTGGAGTGAGTTGGATGAAGTTGTGGTGAGTGTACCCAAGGGTGATAGACTAGTGTAGTGATTGGAGCGGACTTTAATGGGCATGTTGGTGAAGTGAACAGAGGGGATGAGGAAGTGATGGGTAGGTATGGTGTTAAGGAGAGGAATATAGAAGGTCAGATGATTGTGGATTTTGCGAAAAGGATGGACATGGCTGTGGTGAATATGTATTTTAAGAAGAGGGAGGAGCATAGGGTGACATATAAGAGTGGAGGAAGATGCACACAGGTGGATTATATCCTATGTAGGAGGGCCAGTCTGAAGGAGATTGGAGACTGTAAAGTGGTGGCAGGGGAAAGTGTAGTTAAGCAGCATAGAATGGTGGTCTGTAGGATGTCGTTGGTGATCAAGAAGAGGAGGAGGAGTGTGAAAGCAGTGCCAAGGATTAAATGGTGGAAGCTAAGAAAGGGTGATTGTGAAATGGAGTTTAGGGAAGAGTTAAGACAGGCACTGGGAGGCAGTGGAGAGTTACCGAATAGTTGGGTAACTACAGCAGAACTAGTAAGGGAGACTGCTAGAATGGTGCTTGGTGTGACATCTGGACAGAGGAAGCAGGACAAGGAGACCTGGTGGTGGAATGAGGAAGTACAGGAGAGTATACAGAGGAAGAGGCTGGCGAAGAAGAAGTGGGATTGTCAAAGAGATGAAGAAAGTAGACATGAGTATAAGGAGATGAGGTGCATGGCAAAGAGAGAGATGGCGAAAGCTAAGGATAAGGCGTATGGAAAGTTGTATGAGAGACTGGACACTAAAGAGGGAGAAAAGGACCTGTACCGATTGGCTAGACAGAGGGCAGAGCTAGGAAAGATGTGCAGCAAGTAAGGGTGATTAAGGATAGTGAGGGAAAGGTACTCACAAGAGAGGAGAGTGTGTTGAGTAGATGGAAAGAGTATTTTGAGAGGCTGATGAATGAAGAGAATGAGAGAGAGAGAAGGTTGGATGATGTGGGGATAGTGAATCAGGAAGTGAAACAGATTAACAAGGAGGAAGTAAGGACAGCTATGAAGAGGATGAAGAATGGAAAGGCTGTTGGCCCAGATGACATACCAATGGAAGCATGGAGGTGCTTAGGAGAAATGGCAGTGGAATTTTTAACTAGATTGTTTAATGAAATTTTGGAAAGTCAGAGGATGTCTGAGGAGTGGAGAAAAAGTGTTTTGGTACCTATCTTTAAGAATAAGGGTGATGTGCAGAGCTGCAGTAACTACAAAGGGATAAAATTGATCAGTCACAGCTTGAAGTTATGGAAAAGAGTAGTAGAAGCTAGGTTAAGAAGGGAGGTGATGATTAGTGATCAGCAGTATGGTTTCATGCCAGGAAAGAGCACTACAGATGCAATGTTTGCTCTGAGAGTGTTATTGGAGAAATACAGAGAAGGTCAGAAGGAGTTGCATTGTGTCTTTGTAGACTTGGAGAAAGCATATGGCAGGGTGCCTAGAGAAGAGTTGTGGTATTGTATGAGGAAGTCGGGAGTGGCAGAGAAGTATGTAAGAGTGGTACAGGATATGTACGAGGGTAGTGTGACAGTGGTGAGGACTGTAGTGGGAGTGACAGATCCGTTTTAGGTGGAGGTGGGATTACATCAAGGATCAGCTCTGAGTCCTTTCTTATTTGTAGGGGTGATGGACAGATTGGCAGATGAGATCAGACAGGAGGCCCCGTGGACTATGATGTTTGCAGATGACATTGTGATCTGTAGTGAAAGTAGGAATCAGGTTGAGGAGACTCTGGAGAGGTGGAGATATACTCTAGAGAGCAGAAGAATGAAGGTCAGCAGGGCTAAGACAGAATGTATGCGTGTAAATGGGAGGGAGGGTAGAGGAATGGTGAGGATGCAGGGAGTAGAGTTGGTAAAGGTGGATGAGTTTAAGTACTTGGGATCAACAGTTCAGAGTAATGGTGAATGTGGAAGAGAGGTGAAGAAGAGAGTACAGGCAGGGTGGAATGAGTGTCAGGAGTGATTTGTGACAGACGGATACCAGTAAGAGTGAAAGGGAATGTCTACAAGAGGGTAGTGAGACAAGGTATGTTATATGGGTTGGAGACAGTGGCATTGACAAAAAGGCAGGAGTCAGAGCTGGATGTGACAGAGTTAAAGATGTTAAGATTAGGATGGATAGGATTAGGAATCAGTATATTAGAGGGTCAGCTCATGTTGCACAGTTGGAGACAAAGCAAGAGAGATGAGATTGCGTTGGTTTGGACATGTGCTGAGGAGGGATGATGGGTATATTGGGAAAAAGACGCTAAGGATGGAGCTGCCAGGTAAGAGGAAAAGAGGAAGGCCTAAGATAAGGTTTATGGACGTGATGAGAGAGGATATGCAGGCGGTTGGTGTGACAGAGCAAGATGCAGAGGATAGGAAGAAATGGAAAGAGATGATCCACTGTGGCGACCCCTAACGGGAAAAGCCGAAAGATGATGATGATGATGATGATGGTTGATTATGACTAAAGAGAGGTGAATTTAAACCAAAAGATGAAAGGTTAATATTGGTGGCCCAGGACGGTGGACTATATACATGTTGGTTTACAAAGCCTATTGGGCATCTGGGAGAAACAGACAAGTGCAGGTTCTGTAAGACAGAACTGAAAATAGTCACACATCTTTTTGGGTATGATACATTAATGGCAGAGAGCCTATATACTGAAAGTCATAATAATGTGGCAAGACTGTTTCAATGGAGATTGTGCAAACATTACAATACTGAAGTAGCTGAGAAGCATTGGAAACATGATCCAGAGAGCATTATACAGAATGATGAAGATTATATCACATAGGATCACCCCTTACTAAAAGTTCAAAAAAATAGTTAGAAATACAGATATAGTAGTCCATGAAAAGAAGACAAAAGTAGAAACTGAACTGAAATTGACCACTGAAATTGCTACACTCAGTGATTACAGTGTCTTATGTACAGAGAGACACAAAGTCATAAAATACCAGGACTGGCAGGCAGAATGTAAGAATGATGCCAGGACATTTCTAATAGTAGTAGGAGCATAAAAAGAAATTACAGTCTTATTTAGATATGCTTATTAATCCATGTAACTCTGTATGAATTGCAGAATGAGTCAGTTCTGGGCAGACTGCAGGTGTTGTAAAGACCACTTTTGGCTAACGTCAAAGACTGAAGCAATACTAATTTCATGAACTTTAATTGTACTTTGATTTAGGAATCGGGTCCATTCCTGTCATGGTGTTAGAAACTTAAAAGACTTGGAGAAATTAAATTGGCAGACTAGGACCTGTGTAGATCTAGATCCTGAAGCAGGTAGAAATGCAAGTTAACTCCAAAGCTGAGAGTGGAGGTGGTGAGGTGACAGAAGTATAGAATAAGTCTTCAAAGTAGGCAGATGGTCTCTGTTGGGTAATTGGAAGATGAAGATGATCATTTTTAATGTCTTATTATCCTCACTGTTTCAGAGGTACAGGAATAGGCTGATATACCAAGGAAAGAATACAATACCAGCCTTAAAGAAGCATCAAAAAGTAGTGACAGAAGTGCTGGCCGAAATTCACCAAGTTACTATGCAGAGACAAGAGGAGACATGGAGATGGGTGCCGAAGCAAATATAGTGACAAACAACTGCTGAAGTAAGGGAAGGAGTGATTAAAAGATCACTTTTTCTCAGGCATTTAAGAAGAAAGTGTGAACAAGAGAGAACACAGATGTATGCATTGTCTGGAAAAAGAGAGGTAGAACAGAGTATATGAAAGCAGAAGAAGAAGAAGAGAGAACATAGATGTATGCATTTTTGGAAAAAGAGGAGTAGAACAGAGTGTACAGAAGAAACAGATGCCTGATGAAGAATACAATGACAGAAATATTTCTGTTATAAGACCCAAGGACACAACAGTTTCACAGTTTCTCATGACCATATTCATTTTACTAGTTTATTTCTCTAACAGTAACGATGACTCCACAGTGTCTGCACCTCAAAATAGTCATCAAAAGATTGTGATAGGGTCTGTACCTTTTTGAAGCAAGCAGTGGTTGGCTGAACTATGATCTGAATTTTGGTGACACTAATGTTGAAAGCAATGCCTTGAGTATGGGTTTTGTGCATATTGCCATATGAAAAACTTTCAATGACCAAAACACCAACAAGTGGCATAAAGGTTATGGAATGATAAATAACAAGGCTTCCCAGAGTGGGGATTGTGAACAAAGCAGAGCCTTAAAGATAAATGTTTGCAAATAAATGTCCTTCAAATCTGGACACTTTTGCAGTCATTGTGAATTGCATACAAATTCAGTGGATAATATGCAAAGAATGGCAAGGCTTTCAAGGGAATAACTGTTATCTGCCATTGGGAGACTATGCTGGATATAATACTTGTCAACAGTGAGAGGTGCTGAAGGGCAGTAGATGTATCCTGGTTGTAGTAGTGGAAAGTGAAAAGCAAAATAAAACACCAGCAAATGAAAAGGCAGAACTACCGGATAAAGACAAAGCACTTGGTTTGCTGAATAATTGTGTCAGGTATGGTACGATGAGTTAACACCAAAAAGAGATTATTCCATTGAATTAATTATCATACCTCTCAACTGTACAGATCTTTGCAGAATGTCCAGATTATTGCCTCATATTCTTGGTCTGTTTTCCAAAACAATTACGTTTTTTTTTTTTTTTTGACAAATTAGTGGCAAATTATTAAAGAAAAAAGTTAGAAAATAATGACAGACATTTGGATTTTAGACTTCATGCTCTTCAGAAAATTCATGCTAATGCAAAACCTGTTATTCTATTGAATTTCTAAGTTTATAAGAGCAATATTTAAAAAAATGTCCCTATTTTTCAGCCTCTGTCCCACTTTTTTATGGCTTTCTCCAGATTTCTTGCTCTAACAGGTTGAGAGGTACGGAATTAGTCACAAAACAAGTTGGAACTATATTAATCTAATATCAGTATGCAGTACAGAGAATGGCCTACATGCACTCATAATGAAGCAGCAGGAGGGAGGATAATGATGTTAGTTAGTAGATCACAAGAGGTCAGGATTCATGTCTCCCCACACAGGAGCTGAGCAAGCTTATGTATTTTTATTATTTTATTCTGTGTTTGTTAAGAACTATATATCTTATATCTGCTCAAGAAAGGGATTCACTTTATAATCTCAAAAAACTAAAATACCGAACTTTAATAGCTCAAGACTATAAAGCTGAAAGTCCAAAAAGCCTAAACCCACAACCGCGAAATTCAAAACTGCGATCATTCACATACACACACCACCACAAAAACAAGCACACATACACCTACCTAATGACACTTCAACAAACAAAACAACACACACAAACACACCACAACAAACAGACACACATTCCCTTACTATAAGCAGGGTGGCAAGCCCCTCTGCATCCCCCATGTGGGGGCTGCGCCCTCTGAAGTCACACTAAACACACAAACACATAAAAGTCACCAGGACTCACACTCCCACACACTAAAATTCCTTCCCAATACCCTTATAAGAACACCACTTACCTGAAACCCCAGCTAAATCCACAAACCGCACCACATATCATGAACATGACAACACAACGGTAGCTTTCACATTTCTGCATTCGATATCATGCATTTTCATGTAACTACACTTTCGACTTTAGAGTCTCGAAATACTAAAATTCAATATTTTAGTATTTTGAGATTATAAAGTGAAACCCAAAAAAGAACTTGACTGAGCTGTGGGGACGCCAGAAAGTTATACAAATATTATATGTCCCTCACTTGATGATTCTGTGGTTATAAAACACCTAAACAGAGTTTGGTTCATGGGTAAAACTGACAACAGCTTTGCCTTAAGATTGACTCTTCTAGGGTAGAAAAGATGTCTGGTCATTGCACCTTTTTTAACCAGTCATGTTTGTTATTGGGATAAATGTTTAACCATGAACTATGGAACATATAGTTGTTTGCATCTACTCTGGAAGGTTCAGCAATGCATCTGTGTTAATATCAGTATTAAAAGCGTGGGTCAAGCATTACATGTATAACATTTTGATTCTTGAAAGGATAGAGCAGCATGTTCAAAGTAGAATGATGGCCTTACAGATGAAATAGGACGGGAATGATGTTACCTTTACAGGTACAGATATGGTTAGTCCAGTATGGTCCCTTATCTTCCTCAGAATCAGCCTCAAACTGGAGGGTGAGATTTTTATTTTTTTGCCAGTACTAAATCAGAGTACTGGCAGTCATGATAGAGAAGGTAGTGGAAGTTCAGCATTTAATACCTGGCATACGCATAGCAAATTATTCATCATGAGATGTCATTTACAAAGATGTTATACAGTGATTTGATGAGTAGATAATGCAAAGGGCACCTGTGTATATAACTGTACAGTGAAGTGAAGGAAGACTTGAAGTTTTAACAATCTTTCCTTCACCGTTTAATGGAGCATCATTGTCATATTGAAAATGCTTAGGAAGTCCACCCCACAGCCATGCATGGTTGCAACTGTGAGAAATGGAATTAGACATTAATTCAAAATCAAATAGTAAATTAGGAGCTACATATGGAAACGGTTTACTAATGGCATCTTTCTTATATCTTGTGTCCATGTTATCTTTTTTTTTTTTTTTTTTTTTTTTTTTTTGTGTGCGTGGAAAGTCTTGGGTAAGACACACACAAGCTTTATGGTTGACAATAATGCAGAAATGGCTAGTTTGATTTGGAATAGAGTCAAAGGTTACAGGAAGATAATGAGACAGGTGGTGTGTAAAGAGCTACATTATTATTTTTCTATTAGAGCAGAACATACATCAAGTGATTCATCTTGAAATTGCTGATAATCTAAGATACTATTTTCTCAAGATTCACAGATTGGAGCATGATGATCACCTGGAGGCAAAAGTCACTCCTTTGCAAGAATGAAAAGTTGCTGAAGTGAATCTAATTACTCAGTTTTCCAGTCAAGGGCCTTGATAAGTCAGATGTCTGTGTCAGAAAATAGTAGCATTTTTTAAGCAAGCCTGTTGGCAAGAAGAAATGGCAAAACTCCTGAGGTAACTGTAAATTTCAAGCTGGAGAAGCATGGGCAAGAACAGTGGTCAACAAAATCCTAATTCAGTTTGCAAGGATAGGAGACATTACGAGGTATTCATGTCTAGAAGAGCTGGAAGTAAGGTTGATGTTACTGGACTGATAGAAGAGCTAGTCAGAAAGGTATCATTCCACACATCTAATAGCATCACGTCACATCTAACACTTATAGTGATACTGGTACTCACTGCTATTCATAGCTGACTGGGCAAGTAGGGAGTAAAAGATTGCCAAGGCTTTTCAACACAGAAGGCACCACTGCTAAGAATCAAACTGGTGATCCTTTAGCAGTGAAGTGATAATGCTACTTACTCCTCAATTGAGCCATTAAAAGGGGGATATTACAGACCATCTTTTAGAAGGAAAAAGCTTCATGGAAGAGGCAGGCTTTCAGCTGTTAGCATTACTGAATTTTCTGAGATTTCAAAGAGTCAGAAGAATGCTGTTAAGTGGAATGTCATTGAGGTTCAGCTGTTAGGCTGGCAGGATGTGCAGTCACTGTTGATATGCTATAAGTAAGACAGACCTAAAAGGAAATCATCATATTCATTCATGCAACATAAGAAGTGTAGATACTGTCTGATAAGGTATGGTCAGGTGAACAGTGCGGGATCTACAAGCAGTGGTCCCGGAAAGCCAGTATTTTTAAACACTATGACAAAAAAGTATCATGGAGGTATCTATATAGTGCAATACCACCACTCATTTCTTCTGCAAAGGGATGGCAAGGGACAATTTACTTTTGACAACATTCAAAATCCAAATCAAAATTAATAAAAAGTTGACATATCACACATTTGAACAAAATGTCAAGCCATAAACATAGTTAAAAAGAAAGAAAGAAAGCTATATTGTTGAAAGTCAGAAAAAATGGAAAAAAGAGAGGATAGTTAACCTTGCAAAGTGTCGCTGTGATAGAGAGAGAGAGAGAGAGAGCAGAGTGACCAAAATTACAAACTAATTGTGTGTGTGTGTGTGTGTGTGTGTGTGTGTGTGTGTGTGTGTGTGTGTGTGTGTGTGTGTGAGTGTGTGTGTGTGTGTGTGTGTGTGTGTGTGTGTGTGTATATATATATATATATATATGTGTGTGTGTGTGTGTGTGTGTGTGTGTGTGTGTGTGTGTGTGTGTGTGTTAGCCATTATAGTAGGTATGCCATTCAATATGTCATAATTGTTTCACTATACATAATCATAGCATGATTGCTTTCATGCACATAAACCAACATGGTATAACGCAGATATGACACAGTAAAATTAATATAGAAGAAACAAATATCAAACGCTGTACTGTGGAAAATGTGTTTTGTGCTTACTGGAAGGTGTGTGAATAACTGGAAAGAAACATTCAAAGTAAGAATGAACATATGACAGATTAATACAAAAACATATCTTTATGTGCAAATTTCTTCTAAAATAGGTCATCATTATTATGCCATCAGAATCTAAGAGAGTATTCCTCATATTAAATAAAAAAAATAACCACTTAAAAAATCTGTCTATTATTCAAACTGTTCCTAGTAATCCTTGTAGATACCATGCCAGCAACTTTATAACAATCTCACTGGTTCTTCCAGAGCAAAGCATTATGATTCACTGCACAACTTTTTTTCTTCCCTGGAACTCAGTAGCAAACCACCCCCAAACATACACAAAGTGTACTATTTTATCCTGCTATCACAGATACATTTTAAATACATAACTCTCAGTCAAAATGCATCTATTGGCAGTGGCATATAGAACTCAGCAGGTTAGGGACACAAAGAAAATAAAAAAAACATTCTGCTGTAAAAGAGACTAAAGTTAACAGAGGCTTTTTTAATCTTTCGCTGCCTCATTTCTTTGTATGGCAGCTGGATATAAATATTAATGTACACATGCTGAACCAAGTCTGGATGTCAGGAAATAATTGCTTATATATCTCAGTCTGTCTATTTTCACTGTGGATTTTGCTAGTGTAGACCTTATTTAATGTCCAGTAACTTCAACTGCAATGATTTCAAAGCTTCTTAAACATTTTTGCGACTATATTGTGTACACTTAAATCATAGTTTTACTTTTATTCTTTATTGAGACTTGTCATGTTGTCCACCAGTAGAAACATCTTTGTAATATCGATTTTAAACATCTATCATCATACTTAACATCCCACACTGAGTCATATTCCATCCTCCCCACATCCTACACATTCATATTTCTCTTCTGCACTTTTAACAGTGAAAAAATGAATGGCAAATTACCTTCCCATTTAATCCGCTTGTTTTCCCATTCTAATTTTTAAGCTATTTATCTTAATATCTAACACATCAATTGCATACAAAAACAACTTCATATGCATTGCATTTTATATCAGACTCACACCATTTTGACCTCATTACTAATTCTGAAAAAAAAAAATCAGTGTTACCAAACCCCTGAGGCATTGCTGTGTATGTTTAAATAGTGTTCATTTGTAAACTCGCTTTTTCCCAGTTGATTCATTTGACATACTGAAAATGTTCTACTCAACACCTTTGCTACTTCAGTCAACAGTTGGCATATTCTATTGTGTTATATTACTCTAAAGAATTAGTCACTTAAATTATTTCTCATGCAAGCCCTGCAATATTGTAATTCTCATCTTCTAAACTACATTTGTCACCCTGATATCATTAACTCCCCAAGACTTTGTTCTATATATTCTTATCAGTCATATATTTCATAGGTTCCCAGACTCTCCTATACTGATCTTCCTTCAAATTCCCAAAAAGTTCAGAGAATTATATAGATATCGAAAAAGTACTTATGGCATCTTTATGCAACAAGAAAAAAAGTAAATCTTAAATTGCAAATGTTAGGTATATTCTAAATTTGGCTAAGGCAAATAAGTCACTTTACTTGATCATGAAATATTTAAGCATAACACAAATAGTGATACATCTGGAGGAGAGGTTATTCCTGCACAAAGATAAAGCCTAAAGTATATCCTGTGCAACAGGATATACTTCACAAGCTTAAAATTTCAAAACGTCAAACTGGAAATGGTCAAGACCATAAGATCAATGTTTTGAAACTTCAAAATTGTAATTAAGAAAAACTTTTTTTTTGCATTTTTTCAGGGGGACAAGTCCCCATACACCCCACATCCCGTGCTAAATACATATGCCAACTCTAGCAAGGTCCTACAGTGAAGAAAATAGTACATTTCCAGTTCCGCACTGTACAGTAATCGCCATTCAAAATGCCCGAAGTTTCCAAACTTTGATCTCACGGTCTCGACCATTTGCAGACTGAAGGTTTGAAACTTCGAGCTTGTGAAGGGAATCCATACAATCACAATAAAAAAAAAATGCAAAGGAAACAATCATTATAGCAATTACTATTGGACAGTTCAAGCAGCTACATACGTATCGCATGTACTTATCTTAAGTCTTCCACAGCAGAGCTACTACTCCTAGAGACTATTTCATGGTTCCAGAAAAGCTGCATGTGTGAATTTTTACTTCTTGAGGACTTCTATGCTATATACATCAAGACTGATAGAAAGGTCCTGTCATTCAAAGTCTGTACTCTAGGACTTTTGTAGACAACTGCATCTCTAAACTGAACAGTCTGTCATACTGTAGAAGCAACCACATTACACCAATCCCATAACTGACCACATGGCAACATTTGCAGTCTGGAAGCACAACTCATTAGTCACCTAGACTAAAACTATAGAAGTCAGACATCTTAAAAATCTTCCTTTAAAGCTGATAGGTGAAACCATTGTGGTGTTGAATTGATTTTGCCTAACCAGGCTGCTGACATTAATTCTGCACATCATATTTTTTTCTTTATTTTTAACCAAGCAAACATTTTATTACATCAGGTTCAAAAGCAGGAAAATAAAGAAAAATCAGGAAATGTGCTAAAAGAGATATATATATATTATCAACTCATTACATCTGAGTGACGCCTTCATGTGCATCTGTAGTTAACTCCCTACCACTGCCTGATAGCTACTTGCTAACATAATAAACATTAATTCCCTAATGATTACTCCCAATACCAACAACAGATGTGAATGCTGGGGTGATGAGGGGAGAGTTTGGCTCCATGATGAGCTACATTGGATCTAGAGGTAAGCTATACACAGAAGTACAACAAAGTATCAACCACATACCAAACAGTACCAAACCGTGCCCTATGATGAGTATATCAAAAAAATATCACTTAACTTGAACATGTCAGAAATGTTAAGCAATAAAAAACACCTTTCAAATAAAATGTTTAGACAAATTTACATCAGCATGAGACCAGACCACATCATGTAACCAGTCATTCAGATGTTACAGAGGCCACCACATTTAGCACTGCCACCTTTTCAGATGCCCAAAGTGGGACGCTTCTTATGGAAATGTGAGACTTTGAAAGACAGACCATATCTGCAACTACTACAAGAAACTGCATTTCACATTTTTATTCCAAAAATAAAAGCTCATTCTTGTAGAATTTCAGTTGTTTGTGTTGTTTTGTATAACACTAAGGTATGTTAGATACAAAATACTTATTTTATTTAACTATTAAAGGAAACACAGGAAGTATGCTTGTCTTCAAAATCTCAGGACATCCACTTTTTGTGTTTTTTTTGCAGAACGCAACTGCCTAAATAAAGACTGTCCTGCGTAGAGGGACAGGTGGCACCAATAACCACAGCAAGTAAACTGTTTTTGACTTGCTGCTTCTCTATTAAATCCATTTCCTTCAGCAGGTGATCTGGGTCTATGAATTCCATAATGTTGTCCTGGTCATCCTCTAAAAGGCTGGCTAAGGTTAAGTATCTGTTTTGTTGTATACTGGAATAGTCTTAGTGTGGCAACATCTTTGTGTTGACAGTTCAGTCATGACCGAGGAAGAGCCTTTGCAGTCAGTGGCTTAAGAATTTCTTTTGTCTGGAGACTTCAGCTGCTGGTCCAGTGACTGAAGCAGCTTCCATTTCACTTTGGATCCTAAAGCACTCTTCTGAGAAGCAAGCTGTGGCAAGTTGCCTGTTGTGTTTAGAAAGGCCTCTGCTTCCTGGGAAAGTGAAAAGTCATGGCCTGGACATTCCTCTGAACATGAAGTTGAGCAGGGAAGTATAGCTCTACAGTAAAACCTTGTTCTCTGAAGCATTTCAGTGTCTAGGTCAGTGCTTTTCTTTGTGGAACAACACTGTGCTGTAGTCTGGACGGGATCAAACCAGAGCCCCACTCACTACGCACTTCAGATCTAAGTCTCTGGCCCTTCGTAAGACCAATTTCCTGTCTTGATAATTAAGAAAGCAGATGTTAAAGTGCT